>NW_024044830.1:6511332-6696332 GCF_015852505.1 Tachyglossus aculeatus | reverse complement strand
TCATGCCATCAGATGACTAACTGGCTCTTCCATGATCCATTGCAGAAAGTCAATGCTGCCTCCTAAGAATGCCCAACGTCTCCACGGTGAAGAAATTCCTCTTGCTGACATTCTCGGAGGTCCGGGAGCTGCAGCTGGTCTACGCCACGCTGTTCATCCTGGTCTACCTGGCGGCCCTGACCGGGAATCTCCTCATCGTCACCCTCACCGCCCTCAACCGGCGCCTCCACACCCCCATGTACTTCTTCCTCAGGAATCTGTCCGTCATCGACTTCTGCTACATCTCCATCACCGTCCCCAAGTCTGTCGTTATCTCCCTGACCTATATTAGATCCATCTACCGCCTGGGCTCTGCCGTCCAGGTCTTTTGATGTTTCTGTTTTGTGTTTCAGAGCTGGTCCTCCTCAAGGCCATGTCCTATGATTTCTACATCGCCATCTGCCGCCCCGTGCGCCATGAGCTCATCATGAACAACACGGCCTGTGGAAATATGGCAGCCGCCTCATGGCTCAGCAGGGTTCTGTTTGGGGTCTCATTTGCAGCTTCGTCTTTCTCTCTGAACTTCTGTGGATCCAACATCGTCCAGCAGTTCTTCTGTGACTTCCCCTCCCTGCTGAAGATCTCCTGATCAGAGGACCACGTCGCCATCAATGTGAGCATCACCGGTGGGGTAGCTTTAGTTGTCGTCTGCTTCGTCTTCATCATCGTCTCCTACGTGCGGATCTTCCATGCCGTGCTGAAGATGCCGGCCACCGAGAGCCCGGCCAAAGCCTTCTCTACCTGCCTGCCTCACCTCGCCGTCGTCACTTTCGTCCTCTCTACTGGAGTGGTTGACCATCTCAAGCCCATGCCAGACTCCCCCTCGACCCTAGACCTGATGATGTCCGTGTTCTATACGGTGGTGACTCCCGCCCTGAATCCCCTCATCTACAGCCTAAGGAACAGGGACATGAAGACCGCCCTGGAGGGAGTCCTAAAGGGGAGATTCCTCATTCCTCCTCTAAGCGACAAAATGTCTGTTTCCTTTTGCTGACTATCCCATTCCTCATCAAAATTCTGGCCATGGGGGTATCCATATAAAGAGCTGTTCAAAGAGAAAGTCCACCGTCAGAGTATTTGTCAGTGTCTCTTCCCCTTCTAGACTGTGAGCCTGCTATTGGGTAGGAACCGTCTCTGTATGTTGCCAACTTGTACTTCCCAAGCACAACTTCCCAAGCTCTGCACACAGTAAGCGCTCAATAAATACGATTGAATGAATGAATGAATGTTGATAAGCCAGGTGTGACTGTAAGCCCTGTGTGGGCAGGAATTGTCTCTCTTTATTCTGAATTGTACTCTCCAAGCGCTTAATACATTTCTGTGCACACAGTAAATAATAAATAGGATTGAATGAATGAATGAATGACAAGTGATTGTTTGGGCAGCACCATGGCTTAGTGGAATGAGCATGTGGCTGGGAGTCGTAAGACTAGAAATGTCTGCCCAGCTCTGCCACCGGCCTGCTGAATGATCTTGGTCCAGCCATGTACCACCTTTGGGTCTCTCTGTAAAATCGGGATTCAATATGTGATCTCTCTTTCTCTTACAATCTGAGCCCCTGTAGGTCAGGAAACCTGTCCCATCTGATCAGTTTGTTTCTACTCCAGCACTTGGCAGTCTTTTGCAAATAAATTCTTAGTAAATTAAATAATGATAATGTTGATACTACTACTGATAATAACAGTATCTCTGTGAATTTTAAGATCATTCTTGGTGATTATGAAAGTCAGAAAATCGGAGAGTTACAACGGATGCTGTCATGGAAACTGTTCCTGATATTTGAATGCCTGTTTACTTGTTTGGGTGCCTGTCATTCATTCATTCACCCATTCATTCAATCGTAATTATTGAGCACTTACTGTGTGCAGAGAACTATACTAAGCGCTTGGGAAGTACAAGTCGGCAACATATAGAGATGGTCCCTACCCAACAACGGGCTTATATTCTCCCCCTTCGAGACTGTGAGCCCGTTGTGGGCAGGGATTATCTCTATTGGAATTGTACTTTCCAAGCGCCTAGTACAGTGCTCTGCACACAGTAAGCGCTCAATAAATATGAATGAATGAATGAATGAATTTGACTTATCAAATCCTTGCTTCGAATCCATTCGTTCATCCATCCATACATCCATCCATCCAACCTACAATCCACGCACCCATGCATCCATCCATAATAATAATAATAGTGGTATTTATTGAGAGCTTATTATGTGCTAGGCACAATAATAAGTGCTGGGGCAGATATAAGCTAATCAGCATTTACACAGTCCCTATCCCACATCGTGCTCACAGTCTCAGTTCCCATTTTACAGATGAGATAACTGAGGCACAGAGAAGTGAAGTGCCTTGCCTAAGGTCACACCGCAGACATTCCACCCATCCATGCATCTATCTATCAATCTATCCATCCATCAATCAATGATATTTGTTGAATTCATCCTGGGTGTAAAGTACTGTAGTGAACACTTTAGAGAGATCAAAATAAATTAAACACCATTCCTGCTTTCCAAGAGCTTAAACCCTAACAGTGGAGATAGACACAGAATCAATTCATGAGAGGACAGAGAAGAGAATGGAAAGAATGGTAAATAGATGACTATGTTCTTAAAGAATACATTTTATAAAAGCCACTATGTACAAAACTATAATGTTGGGTGTGAGTGCAAAAATGAAGAAGTCGTCTAAGATGCTTATTGAAAGTTGGGAGTAGATGACTTAGGGAGAAGAAAAGTGAATCGTATGAGGCATCCTGGAAGTGATGGGAAGACAGAGGGATTTTGCAGATGGGTAAAGCTGTGCTCTGATGGCTGGAAGGCTGGAAGTGGGGAGGAGGAAATGTGGGCTGACAGATTATTTCTCCATTTTCCATCACTGAGATATTTTGAAAGGGACAGGGACATTCAGAAGAGAGAATGCAATGACCTCCTTATCCCCGGTTTGGTACAGTGTCTCAGCTCTGAGATAGAAGAGGACAAACACTAGGCTACAACCTGTTCCTTCTGAAACCAGGGATTTTCCCGGCATGTCCACCCAGCCAGTATCAGTGTTTTCTCCCCATCACTCCATTCTCAGAACCCCTCAGCCATTCCCAAACTGATAATAGTAATAACAATAATAATAATCACATTTGTTAAGCACTCACTATGTGTCAATCATTGCTCTAAGCGCTCGGGTAGATGCAGGGTAATCAGGTTGTCTTATAATCTGTCTTATAATAAGACCAATAGTCTTATTGGTGGTAACAAAGAAATTTGCTTCAAGCAAAAAGTCTCCACTTTGTTTTCCCTAGCTAAGGTGGCCTTCAGGGCCACAAAGGAGAGCATTTGAGATGAAAAAGAGGAAACTTGCTATAAGAGGAAAATCTCCTGCTGCAGTTTCTGTACCTAACGTTTTCAAGGCCTGAAAAGACAATATTTGGGGTTAAAAAAGGAGAGGTTTGCTTCAAGCAAAAATCCTTTCTACCCAAGGATTTCAAGGCCTCAAATGAGAGTATATGAGGTGCCAAAGAAGAAATCTGCTTCCCTGTACATACATCCTCCGGTCCTTTCTCCACTTCGGGCCCTCAAGGTCTTTCAATTGAGAATGAATAAGAGAATATTTGAGGCAAAAAGGGAGAAACGTTCTGCATGTAAACGATCTTGGCTTTTCTTTCTCTGCCTGAGGATTTTGAGGCCTCCGAAAGAGGGTATTGGGGGTGAAAAAGGAGGTTAGTCTCATGCACACAATCTCCAATTTATGCTTCTCAAAAGTCTTCAAAACCTCAAAAGTGAATCTTTCCAAGGAAAAATGGGGGATTTAGACAAATCATTTCCTGCTTTCATTTTTATCACTAAGTTATTGAAGGCCTGCAAAAATGTGATATGGCAGTTTTTAAAAAAGGAGAATTTTACTTAATGCAAAAACTGTCCTGCTTATTTGTCCACCTTGGGTCTTCAAGGTTTAACGATAGGCACGTGAGAGGTGAAAAATGATCCATTTGCCCCAGGCAAACAATCTCGAGCTTTAATTCCTTTAAGGCCTTCATGGCCTTGCAAGAGAATGTTTTAAGTGAAAATGGAGAAATGTGGTTCATGTGGCAGATACGTCTCCTGTTCATTACTCCACTTCTGGCCTTCCTGGCTTTTTCACTGAGAACAAATAGAGAATATTAGAGGTTCAAAAGGAGAAATTTGCTACAAAGAAACCATCTCCAGCTTTTATTTCTCCATTTGAGGTCTTCACGACCTCCAAAGAGAATAGTTAAGGTGAAACCAGAGACATTTGCTTCATGCAAAACCATCTCCTGCTTTCATTTGTTTAATTAAGTCTTCAAGACCTGAAAAGAGGATATTGGAGATGGAAAAGGAGAAATGTACTTTACGCAAAGACTTGTAGCTTAGATTTTCTTTCTGAAGGTCTTCAAGGCTAGCAGAGAGAATATATGAGGGGCATAAAGAGAAATCGGCTTCGTGCAAACCGTCTCCACCTCTTATATCACTACCGAAGCTCTTCAAGGTCCGAAAAGAGAATATTTGAAGTGAGGAAGGGGAAATTTGTTCAAGAAAATCATCCCTAGTTTTTTTCACTTCTTAAGGACTTCAACGCCTTAAAAAGAAAATATTTGAGGTGAAAAAGGAGACCTTTGCTTACTGCAACGACCTCCAGCTTTCATTTCTCTACCCAGGTTCTTCACAAAGAGAATATCCTAGGTGTAGAACGGGAAATTTGCTTCATGCAAACTCTCTTCAGCTTTAATTTCTCTACTTAAATCTTCAAGGCTTTAAAAAATATATGAGGTGAAGAGGGAGAAAATTGCCTCCTGCAAAGACCTTTAGCTTTGATTTCATTACCCAGGGCCTTCTAGGCCAAAAGAGAGAGTATCTGAGGTGCATAAGGAGAAATTCGCTTCATGCAAACTGACTCCAGATTTTACTTCTTTGTCTAAAGTCTTCGAGACCTCAAAAGCAAGTGTTTTAGATTAAAAAGGAGAACATTTCCTTCTTGCAAACACCTTCCAGCTTTGATTTCTGTATCGAGGGTCTTGAAGGCCAGAAAAGTGAATATTTGTGATGAAAAAGGAGAAATTTGCAACACGCAGAGAGTTTGCAGCTCTGATTCCTCTTCCAAGGGTCTTCAAGGCCCTGAAAGAGTATATTTGAGGTACAAAAGTAGAAAGGTCATGTACTTTCCCAGTTTGTATTTCTCCAAAATCTTCAAGCCTTTCAAAGAGAATATATCTAGTGCAAAAGGGGAAATTTTCTTTATGCAAATGATTTCCTGCATTCATTTTTCTAAATCAGATCTTCCAGCCATGAAAAAATGATATGTGGGGTTCAAGAAGGAGAAGTTTGCATCAAGAAAAAGCTGTCCTGCTCATTTATCCACCTTCGGTATTCAAGGCCTTTCCAAGAGAATACATATGGTGAAAAGGGATTAGTTTACTTCAGGCAAACAATCTCCAGGTGTTATTTCTGTCAGGTTGTGGTCTTCAAGGCCTCCAAAGAGAACATTTGAGGTGAAAAAGGAGAAATTCAGTTCATACAAGCCAATTCTAGTTTTGATTTCAATAAAAAATTTCAAGGCCTCCAAAGAGAATATTTAAAGGTGGGAAAGGAGAAATTTGCTTCATGCAAGCAAAGTCTAGCTTTTATTTCTCTAAGGTATTCAAGGCCTGAATAAATAGTATATGTGGTGGAAAAGGATGAATTTTCTTCATGCAAACAATCTCCAGCTGTTATTTCTCTATATAATGTCTTCAAGGCAGAGCTTCAAGTTTAGCTACACTTCGTGTGCACTAGTCCACCTCAGGCTTTCATGCTGTTGTAATTGAGAGTATTTGAGGTGCAGAAGGAGACATTTGCTTTATGCAAACCATCTCCAGCTTTTACTCCTCTGTCTAAGGTCTTCAAGGCCTTAAAAGAGAATATTTGAGGAGGAAAAGGAGAAAATTTGCTTCATGCAAACAACCTCCAGCTTTTATTTCTCAATCTAAGATCTTCAAGGCCAGAAAAGACAATACTAGAGGTTAAAACGGAGAAATTTCTTTCATGCAATCCAACTCCAATCAAATCCAATTTGATTAATAAAGACTTCAATACCTACAAAGAGAATGTTTGAGGTGGGAAAGGAGAAATTTGCTTCAAGCAAACAAACTCTAGCTTTTATTTCTCTAAGGACTTCAAGGCCTGAAGGGATAGTATATGACATTATACAAGGAGAATTTTGCTTCATGAAAATACTTTCCTGCTTATTTGTCAACCTTGATGGCTTCAGGGCCATCAAGGAGAATTTATGTAGTGATCAAGGATGACTGTTCTTCATGCAAGCGATCTCTGGCTGTTATTTCTCTATAAAAGCAGACCTAAAAGGGCAGATACACTTCCTGTGCACTACTCCTCTTCAAACCCTTGTACTTGAAAAGGAATAGAGACTATTTGAGGTGCAAAAGTAGAACCTTGCTTCATGCAAACCTTCTCCAGCTTTTACTGGAAAAAGGAGAAAGTATCATGCAGACAATCTCCGGTTTGTATGTCTCTACGGACTTCAGGGCCTCAAGGGAGAACATTTCAACTGTAAAGGGGGAAATCCGCTTTGGGCAAAACAGTTTCGTGCACTCATTCATTCATTCAAATGTATTTATTGAGGGCATACTGTGTGCAGAGCGCTGTACTAAGCGCTTGGAAAGTACAAGTTGGCAACGTATAGAGATGGTCCCTACCAAACAACGGGCTCACAGTCTAGAAGGATGAGACAGACAACAAAACAAAACATGTGGACAGTTGTCAAGTCATACAATAAATAGAAATAAAGCTAGATGCACATCATTGACAAAATAAATAGACTAGTAAATATGTACAAGTAAAATGAAAGAGTAATAAATCTATACAAACATATATACAGGTGCTCTGGGGAGGGGAAGGAAGTAGGGCGGGGGGATTGGGACAGGGAGAGGAAAATGTGGGCTCAGTCTGGGAAGTCCTCCTGGCGGAGGTGAGCTCTCAGTAGGCCTTTGATGGAGGTAGCTTGGCGGCTGTGCGGAGGGAGGACATTGCAGGCCAGGGGGAGGACGTGGGCCGGGGGTCGACGGCGGGACAGGCGAGAACGAGGCACAGTGACGAGGTTAGCGGCAGAGGAACGGAGGGTGAGGGCTGGGCTGTAGAAGGAGAAAAGGGAGGTGAGGTAGGAGGGGGCGAGGTGATGGAGAGCCTGGAAGCCGAGAGTGAGGAGTTTTTGCCTGATATGTAGGTTGATTGCTAGCCACTGGAGATTTTTGAGGAAGGGAGTGACATGCCCAAAGCGTTTCTGCACAAAGATGATCCGGGCAGCAGCGTGAAGTATAGACTGAAGTGGGGAGAAACAGGAGGATGGGAGATCAGAGAGGAGGCTGATGCAGTAATTCAGTCCGTACAGAATGAGAGATTCAACCAGCACGGTAGCAGTTTGGATGGAGAGGAAAGGGCGGATCTTGGCGCTGTTGGGGAGGTGAGACCGGCAGGTTTTGATGACGGATTGGATGTGAGGGGTGAGCGAGAGAGCAGAGTCGAGGATGACAGCAGGGTTGCGGGCTTGTGAGATGGGAAGTATGGTAGGGCCGTCTACAGTGATGGGAAAGTCAGGGAGAGGGCAGGCTTTGGGAGGGAAGATAAGGAGTTCAGTCTTGGACATATTGAGGTTTAGATGGCGGGAAGACAACCAGATGGAGATGTCCTGAAAGCAGGAGGAGACCCGAGACTGGAGGGAGGGAGAGCAGGGGCAGAGATGTAGATTTGGGTGTCATCAGTGTAGACATGATAGTTGAAGCCGTGGAAGCGAATGAGTTCACCAAGGGGGTGAGTGTAGATAGAGACCAGAAGGGGACCGAAAACTGACACTTGAGGAACCCCTACAGTAAGGGAATGGTAGGGGGAGGAGGAGTCCTCAAAGGAGATTGATAATGAGCGACCAGAGAGATAGGAGGAGGACCAGGAGAGGAGGGAGTCTGTGAAGCCAAGGTTGGATAGCGTGTTGAGGAGAAGCGGGTGGTCCACAGTGTAGAAGGCAGCCAAGAGGTCGAAGAGGATTAGGATAGAGTAGGAGCCGTTGGATATGGCAAGCAGGAGGTCATTTGTGAACTTTGAGAGGGCAGTTTCGGTGGAATGTAGGGGACGGAATCCAGTTTGGAGGGGGTCGAAGAGAGAGTTGGCGTTGAGTAATTCGAGGCAGTGGGTGTAGACGAC
Source organism: Tachyglossus aculeatus (assembly GCF_015852505.1). NCBI lineage: Eukaryota > Metazoa > Chordata > Mammalia > Monotremata > Tachyglossidae > Tachyglossus > Tachyglossus aculeatus. Next base: position 6,688,099 of record NW_024044830.1, on the reverse strand, counting down.
TCGTTTAAGGAGTTTGCAAATGAATGGTAGGAGGGAGATAGGGCGATAACTAGAAGGGGAGGTGGGGTCAAGAGAGGGTTTTTTAAGGATGGGGGAGACGTGTGCATGTTTGAAGGCAGAGGGGAAGGAACCAGTGGAGAATGAGCAGTTGAAGATGGAAGTTAAGGAGGGGAGGAGGGACGGAGCGAGAGATTTTATAAGATGAGAGGGAATGGGGTCAGACGCACAGGTAGCCGGAGTAGCACTTGAGAGGAGGGAGGATATTTCATCTGAGGATACTGCTGGGAAGGATGGGAAAGTAGCGGAGAGGTTTGAGAGCCGGGGGGTTGGGGAAGAGAGGGAGTGACTTTGGGGAGCTCAGACCTGATGTGTTCAATATGATTAATGAAGTAGGAAGTCAGATCGTTGGGGGTGAGGGAAGGAGGAGGGGGAGGAACAGGGGGCCTGATAAGGGAGTTAAATATGCGGAAGAGTTTACGGGGATGATGGGCATGGGTGTCAATTAGGGAGGAGAAATAGTTTTGTCCGGCAGAGGAGAGGTCAGAGGTAAGGCAGGAACGGATAACCTCGAAGTGAACAAGGTTGGCTTGGTGTTTAGACTTTCGCCAGCAGCGTACAGCATCTCGCACATAAGGGCGAAGGATGCGGACAGTGGAAGTGATCCAGGTCTGTGAGATAGTGGTACGAGAGCGGCGAAGTGAAAGGGGTGCGAGCGAGTTGAGCTGAGTAGAGAGGATAGAGTTGAGAGCAGTAATCTGATCATCAAGATTGGGTAGAGAGGAAAGGAAGGTGAGGTGGAGTGTGAGGCGCTCAGAAAGATGGATGGGGTCGAGAGAGCGGAGGTCTCTGTGAGGTAGATTTACAGGGGAGAGGAGTGTGAGTGACGTGGCAGGTGAGAAGGTTGTGATCAGAGAGAGGGATTTCAGAGTTGGTGAGGGTGGAGATAGTGCAGCGGTAGGAGATGAATGGGGTCGAGGATGTGGCAAAGTTGGTGAGTGGGCGAGGTGGGGTGGAGCAAGAGTTTGGCAGCGTCAAGGATATCCATGTAGATGTTGAAGTCTTCGAGGATCAAAGTGGGCATGGAAAAGGAGAGACGAAAGGTGAGAAAGGGGTCAAAATCGTTAAATAAGTTGGAGGTGGGTGTCATCCGTCGTCCGGGGACGGGTTCGTTCAGTGATCGGCGAGGCGAGAGAGAGAGAGAGAGAGAGAGAGAGAGAGAGAGAGAGAGAGAGAGAGAGAGGGGCAGGGGACGGAAAGCCTGAGTTTTACATAAAATTTATTCCGCGAGGCGAATTGAATTTATGTAATTGTTTAGGCGCAATGGATTGAACTTCCCTTTCGGGAGGAATTTAATAAATTAGCAATATTAGAGCTTCCCTACACGGTAGGAACACAATCATACGTTAATCGTGCGTGGGTGAGGCGGCTAGCTCTCACCCATGTGCACTTCCCACTCGGGAAGAATCCACTTACTTTCCCACATGGGAAGAATTCATTACATTACCCGCGCACGTGGTGGGCGGCTAGCTCTCACCATGTGCTCTCCCTACATGGGAGGAATCAAATCATGATTCCCATTAGCAGCGGGGTACCTGGGTCCCACCCACGAGACATTCACCCGTCCCGCGGCCCTTGCCTCAGTGTGTTGGTTCTGGTTGTAGAGCGAGAATCTGAGCTTCTGGGCAGGGAGAGACACGTGGGCTGCTGCTCCTGCAGCTGCGTGTCCTGGTGTTCTGACCCCGAAGGTCAGGGGCGACAGGTATTTGTTGCCTGTGCCCTAGGCCATTCCAGCTTCCGGCCTCGGTCTATCCAATCTCTGCCCTCCCCCGCTCCACTATACCTAATTTGATTGGTACGGGGGCGAGGGACACCTTCTGTATTCCCAGTTTGGGCTGTCAATCTAGCAGATTTGGTCGTGGGGGCAGTATCCCACCCTCACTTCCGAGTTCCGCCTGCTGGCTCAGGTGGTCACGAGATAGCTTTTGACCTTGAGATGGCCGGTACCCCAGGGTTACCTCGGGACACTGGGGCCTGAGGCAGGGCGGTAGATGGAGGCTACAGGGATCTGGAGGGGGTGGAAGAGTCGAAAAATGTAGGCTTCAAAGGAGCCTCCACCTCCTCCACCTCTGAGACAGGTTTGCCAAGAGCCCCGTGTTTCTGCTTGCCATTAACCTCTTTGACTTGATTCGACTGACCTATGGACAATTTATGGTCGCTTCTGCATGTTAATTGTTAACTGCTCTCTGTGATCTCATCGTCTACTTATTTTATTATTCCCATCGAATGTTAATTGCTAACGTCTCTCGATGATGTCATCACCTGCCTATTTTACTGCCATCGTATATTAATTGTTAACTCCTGTCTGCTATGTCATCTGCTTATTTTTTTGCCATCGCATAGTAGTTGTTATCTGCGCTCTGTGACATCAGCGTCTGCCTATTTTATTATTGCCATAGCATGTTAATTGTTAACTACCCTCTGTGATGCCATCACCTACTTATACCATTGCTACTGTGTTATTGGTTGAGCAGTTCAATTGTTAACCACCCGCTGTGCTGTCATTTACCCTGATGACCTCACCATGAACTAATTCCCTTGCTCCCAACTGCTATTCCCATTCCTCACCCTCCCCTTCCGCTCTCCCACTCAGCCTTTTCCCTCCCTTTCTTCCACCGTCACCGCTCCCCCTCGCCCCCTACCCAGGATCTCTCTGTACCAGCACCAACCCTCAATTCCTCCCTCCCAGCCCCCTCCCTATTCTCTTCCCCGCCCCCACGCCATCCCAGGTCTTCTTTCCTATCGCCACCACTCTTCCCACTCTCCTCGCCTAGGCCCTCGCCAACTCATCCCAATCCAAACACTCCCCACCCCTCGCACCCTTCCCCCTCCCTGCCCTCTCCCCACAGCTCCTCCCAAGTGTGGCCTCTGGAACCCCCGCTCCGTTATAGGTAAGCTTACTCCACTGGAGAGAGCACGGTCTCCTATGCTGCTCTCTCCAGTGGAGGTCTCTTCTTCTTCCACTACCCCAGACTCATCAGAAAAGGAGGAGGTGGCCGTTTCCTTCTCGCCCGCCAATGTCGCTTTCGCACTATCCCTCCTCCCCCTTCCCTTTCCTTCCCCACTTTATTCGCCTCTACCACACCCTCCAGATTCTTGTAGCCGTCATCTACTGCCCCCCGGCCCCACCTTCAACTTCTTTAACGACTTTGACCCCTTCCTCACCTTCCTTCTCTCCTTTACCATGCCCACTCTGATCCTCGGAGACTTCAACATCCACATGGATATCTCTGGTGATTCCTTTGCCTCCCGCCTTCTATCTCTCCTTGACGCTGCCAACCTCTTGCTCCACCCCACGTAGCCCACTCACCAACTTGGTCACACCTTCGACCTCATCATCTCCTACCGCTGCACTATCTCCACCCTCTCCAACTCTGAAATCCCTCTCTCTGATCATAACCTTCTCACCTGCCTCCTCACTCACACTCCTCTCCCCTGTAAATCTATATTACCACCTCACAGAGACTTCCACTCTCTCGACCCCATCCATCTTTCTGAGCGTCTCACACCCCACCTCGCCTCCCTTTCCTCTCCACCCAATCTTGATGATCAGATTACTGCTCTCAACTCTACCCTCTCTACTCAGCTCGACTCCCTCGCTCCCCTGTTCCTTCGCCGCTCTCGTACCACTAACCCACAGCCCTGGATCACTGCCACTGTCCGCCTTCTTCGTTCTTATACTAGAGCTGCTGAACGCTATAAGGCGAAAGTCTAAACACCATGCCAACCTCGTTCACTTCAAGTTTATCCTTTCCTTCCTTAACTCTGCCATCTCCTCTGCCAGACAAACTATTTCTCCTCCCTTATTGACACCCATGCCCATCATCCCCGTCAGTTCTTCCGTCTATTTAACTCCCTTCTCAGGTCTCCTGTTCCTCCCCCTCCTCCTTCTCTCACCTCCAACAATCCGGCCTCCTTCTTCATTGATAAAATTAAGTCCATCAGGTCTGAGCTCCCCGAAGTCACTTCCCCCCCTTCTCCAACCCCCCGGCTCTCAACACTCTCTGCTACTCTCCCATCCTTCCCAGCAGTATCCTCAGATGAGATCTCCTCCTTCTTCTCAAGTGTTACTCCAGACACCTGTGCTTCTGACCCTATTCCCTCTCATCTTATGAATTCTCTCGCTCCGTCCCTCCTCCCCTCCTTAACGTCCATCTACAACCGCTCACCCTCCACTGGTTCCTTCCCCTCTGCTTTGAAACATGCACACGTCTCCCCCATCCTCAAAAAACCCTCCCTTAACCCCACCTCGCCTTCTAGATATAGCCCTATCTCCCTCCTAGCATTCCCTTCCAACCTCCTTAAACGATTCGTCTACACGCCCTGCCTCGATTTCCTCAACGCCAACTCTCTCCTCGACCCTCTCCAATCTGGCTTCCGTCCACTACATTCCACCGAAACTGCCCTCTCAAAGGTCACCAATGACCTCCTGCTTGCCATATCAAAGGGCTCCTACCCTATCCTAATCTTCCTCGACCTCTCAGCTGCCTTCGACAATGTGGACCACCCCCTTCTCCTCAACACGCTATCCAACCCTGGCTTCACAGACTGTCCTCTCCTGGTTCTCCTCTTTTCTCTCCGGCCCTTCATTCTCAGTCTCTTTGGGGGGATCCTCCTCTCCCTCCCATTCCCTTACTGTAGCGGTTCCTCAAGGGTCAGTTCTTGGTCCCCTTCTGTTCTCCATCTACACTCACTCCCTTAGTGAACTCATTCGCTCCCACGGCTTCAACTATCATCTCTACACTGAGGACACCCAGATCTACATCTCTGTTCCTGGTCTCTCTTCCTCCCTCCTCGCTCGTATCTCCTCCTGCCTTCAGAACATCTCCATCTGACTGTCTTCCTGCCATCTAAAACTCAATATGTCCAAGACTGAACTCCTTATCTTTCCTCCCAAACTCTGCCCCCCTCTGACTTTCCCATCACTGTAGACAGCCCTACTGTACTTCCCATCTCACAAGCCCGAAATCTTCGTGTCATCCTCGACTCCGCTCTCTTGTTCACCCCTCACATTCAATCCATCACCAAAACCTTCCGGTCTCACCTCTGCAACATCGCCAAGATCCTCCCTTTCCTCTCCATCCAAACCGCTACCCTGCTGGTTCAATCTCTCATCCTATCCCGACTGGATTACTGAATCAGCCTCCTCTCTGATCTCCCATCCTCCTGTCTCTCCCCACTTCAGTCTATACTTCACTCTGCTGCCCGGATCGACTTTGTGTAGAAACTCTGGGCATGTTACTCCCCTCCTCAGAAATCTCCAGTGACTACCAATCGACATACATATCAGGCAAAACCTCCTTAATCTCGGCTTCCAGGCTCTCCATCACCTCGCCCCCTCCTACGTCACCTCCCTTTTCTCCTTCTACAGCCCAGCCCTCACCCTCCGTTCCTCTGCCGCTAACCTCGTCACTGTGCCTCGTTCTCGCCTGTCCCGCCGTCAACCCCCGGCCCACGTCCTCCCCCTGGCTTACAATGCCCTCCCTCCACATATCCGCCAAGCTACCTCTCTTCCTGCCTCAAAGCCCTCCTGAGAGCATACCTCCTCCAGGAGGCCTTCCCAGACGGAGCCCCCTCTTTCCTCCCCCTTTTCTCCCCCTCCCCATCCCCCGGTCTTACATTCTTCCCCTCTCCACAGCACCTGTATATATGTATATATGTTTGTACATATTCATTACACTATTTATTTATTTATTTTACTTGTACATATTTACTCTATTTTATTTGGTTAATATGTTTTGTTTTGTTGTCTGTCTCCCACTTCTAGACTGTGAGCCCGCTGTTGGGTAGGGACCGTCTCCACATGTTGCCAAGTTTTACTTCTCAAGCGCTTAGTACCGTTCTCTGCAAATGATAAGCGCTCAATAAATACGATTGAATGAATTAATGAATGAGGAATGGAAAGGGAAGGGGGAGGAGGGATAGTGCGAAAGCGACATTGGGGAGCGAGAAGGAAACGGCACCTCTTCCTTTTCCAGTGAGTCTGGGGGAGTGGAAGAAGAAGAGGCCTCGACTGGAGAGAGCAGCAGAAGAGACCGTGTCTTCTGGAGACAGCCATGTTTTAGTTAGGGTGAGGAGGAGTAGAAAGCTGGAAAGAAGTAGGTCCAGTATGAAAGGGATCTTACTTATAATGGAATGGAGATTCCAAAGGCCACACTTGGCAGCAGCTGTGGAAGGAGGGGAGCGAGGGGGAAGGGTGCGAGGGGTGGGGATGGTTTGGATTGGGATGAGTTGGCTGGGGCCTGGGCGGGGAGAGTGGGAAGAGGTGTGGCGATGGGAAACGAGAACTGGGATGGCGTGCGGTCTGGGAGGAGGGTAGGGAGGGGGCTGAGAGGGAGGGTTTGAGGGTTGGCGCTGGTACAGAGGGATCCTGGGAAGGGGGTGAGGGGGAGAGGTGGTGGTGGTGGGGAAAGGGAGGGAAAGAGCCGAGTTGTTGAGGGGAAGGGGAAGGTGTGGAATGGGAATGGCAGTTGGGAGCAGGGGAATCGATAGTTCATAGAGAGGTCAGCAAGTTAAATGACAGCACAGTGGGGGTTAACTATTCTCTCATTTTTCTAAATCAGATCATAAAAGAATTAAAAATATATATGAGGTTAAAGAAAAAAAAACGCTTGCTCATTTTTCCACCCTATGTCTTCAAGGCCTTTCCAAGAAAATACATGAGGTGAGAAATGCTCAGTTTACTTCATGTAAACAATCTCCTGGTGTTATTTCTGTGAGTCCTTAGATCCTCAAGGCCTCCAAAGAAAATATTTGGGGTGAAAAAGGGCTAAATTTGCATCATGCAGTCCTACTCTAGCTTTTATTTCTCTAAGGTCTTCAAGGCCTGAAGAGATAGTGTAAGGTATTAAAAAAGGAGACTTGTGCTTCATGCAAAAAATGTCCAGCTTACTTGAGAACGTAAGGTCTTCAAGAACATTAAAGAGAATATCTGTGGTGGAAAAGGAAGAATTTGCTTTATGCAAACCATCCCCAGCTTTGATTTCTCTATACAAGGTCTTTAAGGCGGACCTTCTAGCGCAGATTGGAGAAGCAGCGTGGGTCAGTGGAAAGAACCCGGGCTTTGGAGCCAGAGGTCATGGGTTCAAATCCCTGATCCGCCAATTGTCAGCTGTGTGACTTTGGGCAAGTTACTTCACTTCTCTGGGCCTCGGTTCCCTCATCTATAAAATGGGTATGAAGACTGTGAACCCCCCCCCCCCCGTGGGACAACCTGAACACCTTTTACCTCCCCAGCGCTTAGAACAGTGCTTTGCACATAGTAAGCGCTTAATAAATGCCATTATCATTATTACATACTTCGAGTGCATTCCTCCACCTTCAGGCCTTCAAGGCCTTTCATTTCTTGACCTCATTCCCTCCCACGGCTTCAACTATCATCTCTACGCTGATGACACCCAAATCTACATCTTTGCCCCTGTTCTCTCCCCCTCCCTCCAGGCTCGCATCTCCTCCTGCCTTCAGGGCATTTCCATCAGGATGTCTGCCCACCACCTAAAACTCAACATGTCTAAGACTGAACTCCTTGTCTTCCCTCCCAAACCCTGCCCTCTCCCTGACTTTCCCATCACTGTTGACGGCACTACTATCCTTTACGTCTCACAAGCCCGCAACCTTGCTGTCATCCTCATCCTTACTGAATCAGCCTCCTCTCTGATCTCCCATCCTCCTGTCACTCCCCACTTCAATCTATACTTCACTCTGCTGCCCGGATCGTCTTTGTGTAGAAACTCTGGGCATGTTATTCCCCTCCTCAAAAATCTCCAGTGACTACCAATCAATCTGCGCATCAGACAGAAACTCCTCACTCTCGGCTTCAAGGCTCTCCATCACCTCTCCCCCTCCTACCTCACCTCCCTTCTCTCCATCTACAGCCCAGCCCGCACCCTCCGCTCCTCTGCCGCTGATCGCCTCACCGTGCCTCGTTCTCGCCTGTTCCGCCGTCGACCCCCGGTCCACGTCATCCCCCTGGACTGGAATGCCCTCCCTCTGCCCATCAGCCAAGCTAGCTCTCTTCCTCCCTTCAAGGCCCTACTGAGAGCTCACCTCCTCCAGGAGGCCTTCCCAAACTGAGCCCCTTCCTTCCTCTCCCCCTCGTCCTCTCCATCCCCCGTCTTACCTCCTTCCCTTCCCCACAGCACCTGTGTATATATATATATTTCTTTTACTTGTATAGATCTATTCTATTTATTTTATTTTGTTAATATGTTTGGTTTTGTTCTCTGTCTACCCCTTCTAGACTGTGAGCCCACTGTTGGGTAGGGACTGTCTCTATGTGTTGCCAACTTGTACTTACCCAGCGCTTAGTACAGTGCTCTGCACACAGTAAGCGTTCAATAAATATGATTGATTGATTGATTGATTGATTGAATAGAGATTATGTGGAGGTGTAAAAATGAGAATCTCCAGTATTTTCCTTCTCTAAGGTCTTCAGGACCTCAAAAGACAATACTAAACTGAAAAGAGAAAATGGGTTTCATGCAAACCATCTGCAGCTAAGGTCTTCAAGGCCAGAAAAGAGAAGAATAGAGATGCAAAAGGAGAAATTTTCTTCATTCAAAAATCGTCTCTGGTTATTACTTCTCTGTCTTAGGTCTTCAAGGCCGCCAAAGAGAATATTTAAAGTGGGAAAGGAGAAACGTTGCTTCATATAAACAACCACCATCTCTTATTCCACTACCTAAGGTCTTCAAGGCCATAAAAGAGATTATTTGATGGGAAAATAGAGAAATATCCTTTATGTATACAATCTGCAGCTCTAACATCTCTAAAGGTCCTCAAGACCTGAAAAAAAGAATGTTTGAGTTGTAAATGGAGAGATATGCTTCATGCAAACCATCTCCTACTTTGATTTCTCATAATGAATGTCTTCAAGACCTCGAAGGAGAATATGTGTGTTGAGAAAGGACAGGTGTTCTTCATGCAAATAATCTCCTGCTTTTGTTTCTCTGCCTAAAGGCTCGAGGAGGTATTCTATGGAGTTCAAAAAGGAGAAATTTCTGATACAAAAACTCACCTCTTAATATTCCACTTAAGATCTTTAAGCCCCGAAGGGAAAATGTACAAACATGAAAAGAAGAAATTGGCTTCCTGCAGAAAACCTCCTGTGTAATAATAGCTCACTTCAGGCCCTCAAGGCCTCTGAAATGAGAATGAAAAGAGTATCTTGATGGTGAAAGAGATAAATTTGTTTCATGCAAAAAAAAATCTGCTTTGATTTCTCTCCATAAGGTCTTCAGGGCCTAAAAAGAAAATATCTGAGGGGAGAAAGGATATTTGCTTTCCCGGGTCGGATGCGTCTGGTCAGTCTGTGGGCTCAGGTGCCGAGAGGCGGTGTGTGTGGGGATTGGCGCCAGATGCCCACCCCAAACCCCCCACCTGAACAGAACCAGCCCCTCGCCACCCCATACCTTGAAGATGGCTCTTTGCCTCGGCAACCGCTAGGGCAGGTTCTTCCGGGGCAGCTCTCGGGTTATCTGCAACTCCTCGTTCCAATCCCTTGTGTGGTGGGTGGGAGAGGGGAGGTGGGAGAGCGAGGGTCAGGATGCCATCACTCTGGAGAGTGCGGCCAGCACCCTACCTTGTCCTCTCTGGGTTTTCAGAGGGGCGATGCAACGACTCTGCCAGAGCTCCAAGCCAGGGAAATGGGAAGGGCAGACACTGCTACACCCAAACCCTCAAAGCAACTCCCTCAGAAAGGGCTGGTCCCGGGCCTCGCCCCCTTCAGCCTGGAGCCATCATGACAGAACAGGGAGGGTGGACGGGCCTTGGGAATGCCTGGGTGCTGACCGCACGGGGCAGGGGGCAAGAAAGGTGGGCAGGCAGGCACTTATCCAGAGCAAGAGGTGTAGGTGTCCTCAGTCTGCACACTGTCCATGGCGTACTGGGACTGGGGCACCGTCCAGCTATACACCTGGAACGGGTTGGCGATCTTCTCGAAGGGGTGGCGCTGTACCCTGCAGTCAGAGTTGTGGGGGGAAGGGGGCACAGCCAGCTGGCCCAGGGCACGAGAACCCTCTTCACCACCCCGGCCCTTCACCGAGCCCGGGGGCTCCCAACATCCCCCGGACTAGCCTAGCTCTAGGGGCTCAATTTCTCCAGCTGGTCGGGAGGCCGAGCTCCCACCGCCTCCCCACCCAGTGCGGAAAGAAAGGAAGGAATCCCGATGCCCTTCCCCCTCCCCTGGGCCTGGACGCCTGGACGCACCCACCCACTTGAGGGCCAAACCCTTCAAGCGGGGGCTGCTGCGAAGCCATGGCCGTTGGTGCTCCGCACCTAGGGACAGGATGGGGGAAACCCCCCGCCATACCTTTTCTTCGGCAAGGTGGCAAAGCTTTTTTGAAGGCCGGGCTGATCTGGTAGAGGAGCTTCACCATTCAATTCATTCATTCATTCAATCATATTTATTGAGCGCCCACAGTGTGCAGAGTACTGTACTAAGCTCTTGGGAAGTACAGGTTGGCAACATATAGAGACGGTCCCTACCCAACAGCGGTCTCACGGTCTAGAAGGGGGAGACAGACAACAAAAAAAAACATATTAACAAAATAAAATAAATAGAATAAATATGTACAAGTAAAATAAATAGAGTTATAAATCTGTACAAACATATATACAGGTGCTGTGAGGAGGGGAAGGAGGTAGGGCGAGGGGGATGGGGAGGGGGAGAAGGGGGAGAGGAAGGAGGGGACTCAGTCTGGGAAGGCCGCCTGGAGGAGGTGAGCTCTCAGTAGGGCTTTGAAGGGCGGAAGAGAGCTAGCTTGGCGGATGTGCGGAGGGAGGGCATTCCAGGCCAGGGGGAGGACGTGGTCCGGGGGTCGACGGCGGGACAGGCGAGAACGGGGCACAGTGAGGAGGTGGCTGAGGAAGCGGGAGCTGGCAGGCTTGGGGATGCAACTGCACGCCGTGGAAATAGGTGCGGTGGCCTCTTCGTGGTCCATGAGCACCTGGTGGATCTCCTGCTCCATCTCCAGCAGAGACACCTGCAGCCAAGAGGGCCAACAATTAGGGTCAGGCCTGGGTGCCCTCTCTGCCCGTTCCCATCCGGCCCCAGAGCTTCTGACCCCAAGGTCTCTCCTCCACGGGGACGGAAGGAGGAGGAGCAGGAGCAGCTTGCTCTTGTCTATGAGTGGAGGGGCTGGGTTGGCCTGGGGCAGGAGGTCTAGCTAGACCTTGCCCCCGGGCTGCCATCACCCTCGGGGGCTAAGCCCGGTCCTCCCCACCGGACGTCATTCCACAGGCCCGGGCAGGCTGGGTTGACTCAGCCGAAGGGCTCTTCTCAGCAGTCATGCGATGGCTGGAGCTCAGCCCAGGGACACCTTCTCTGCCTATGGCTGCCTCCCCTGAATTCACCTTGGCTCTCTTCTCCCCGACAGGCCAGCCTCCTCTCGTCGCCCCTCCTCGCCCGTAGAGAAAAATGCTTGGTCCCTGGCGCGACGATCTTCACGGTGAAACCTGTACCCTGGATGTCGATGACCTCCTGCTCGTCGCCCGACTCCCCGTCCACGTCCCCCTCGACATTCACGTTCTCCCGCGCCTCCTCCTCTTTCTCGTTATCGTTGCCCCCATTCACCAGCGCCAGGACGGGCAGGGACTCTGCCCGGCGGTAAAGGGAGTGGAGAGGGGAGGTTAGGGGGCCGTTGAGGCCCAGTGCACGAGACGGCACGGGCACCCCCGCCCCACGGGATGTTCTGTGAGCCTCCCTATAGGGCATTATCCTGGCAAAGGAGTCGATTGGAGACAGGCAGAAGACCGGCCACTTGACCTCTACCTCGTCCTCTCTGAAGCCCCACTCCTCCACTCAAGGAAGCAAGCTCTATGGACAGTAAGGCCCCAGGCAGCCATTGTCCTGACCCATTAGGGAGTGGCGTGGTCCGTTGGAAAGGGGGTGGGACTGGTTGCCAGAAGACCTGGGTCTGAGCCCCAGGTCTACCACTGTTTGACCGCGTGGCTGTGAGAAATCCATTTAGCCTCTCTGGGCCTCGGATTCCTCCTCTGTAAAATGCAGGACAGGGAACTGTGAGGCCTTATCCGTCCCCACCCAATATGACCCGGATCCTCTGGGTCCTTCGGGCCAGTGATACCCACAGGCTCTGCTCACACTCTGGGTGAGGATGGATGGATACTGCTCCCCACACACCCACGACACCCAGCTACAAGGGTTCCCAGAGTTGCCCCCGGAGGTACTAAAAGCACTTGGAGAGTAATACTAATGATAGTAGTAGTTGTTAAACTCTTACTCTGTCCCAAGCACTGTCTTCCGAGAACTTGGGTAGAAACAAATTAAGCCGGTTGGATACAGTCCTTGTTCCACGTGGGGCTCACTGTCTTAACCCCCATTTTACAGATGAGGTACCTGAGGCTCAGAGTAGTTAAATGGTTTGCTCTGGGTCACACAGCATACATGAGGTGGAGCCGGAATTAGAACCCAGGTCTTTCTGACTCCTGACTCCCAGGCTCGTGCTGTACCCACTTTATAGTGACATAAGAGACTGATTCCCTGCCCCTTCCAGAAGGAAAAAAAAACGAATAAAAAGATGAATATACAATTATGGCGTGCAATTTTGCAGATGAGGAAACAGGGGTCCAGAGAAGTGAAGCGACTTGCTCAATGTCCCACAGCAGCAAAGGTACAGAGTCAGGATTTGAACCAAAGTCTTCTGACTCCCACTAACCTATGCCGGGAAGAGTACAATAGAACAGAGCTGGTAGATGTGTATGCTGCCCGCAAGGAACTCACAGTCAGGAAGAGGGCTGGGAAATGAATCGCGGAAGCTGGTTGGTGGCGGGGGGATTTTGGCAATGCTCAGAATTCGAGAAGACCTGCGCTCTCTCTGATTTTGAGTGGATAAGGGTGGGAGTTCCAGACTAGGATGGCAATGGGAGAGTCGATCATGAGTAACAACTAGAAAGTTGCTTTGTGAGCTGAGAAGACGAGTTGAGTCAAGCGCTTAGTACAGTGTTCTGCACAGAGTAAGCCTCAACAAATAGATTGACTGAATGAACGATGGAAAGGAGGTGAAGTGCAATCATAGGGTGGAGAGACTTCAAGCCGATTGTGAGTTTTTTGCTTGTGAAAAGACACAACCTGTCATGAGAGGAGGTGGAGGGGAAGAGAAGACATAGGCTGAGCGATGGATTAGGAAAGGATTAGATGAATGTTAAGGTATGCTTGTGTTTGTGTGTGTACAGGTGTGAATGCAGAAATGTGAGTAAATGGGATCAGTTTGATGTAAATGTGGGGTTTTTTTTGTTTTTGTTTGTTTTCTGTATCGTTATGTGCTTATTACATGCCAGGTACTGTACTGAACACTGGGGTGGATACAAGCTAATCAGGTTGGACACAGTCCATACCTCACATTGTGCTTTCAGTCATAACCCCCAATTTACAGATGAGGTAACTGAGGCACAGAGAAGGTAGGTTTCTAGCCCCAGGTCAGGCACCGAGACGGGATTAGAATCCAAGTCCTTCTGTCTAAGATCGTTGTCTCTGCACTAAATAGATGAATTTATGTATAAAGGCACTTCTTGTGTGACTCTAAAACCACCGAAAAAAATTCACAACAGTCATGTTCATATCCTTATGTTCTCTGACATCTCCTATCCCCTATTCATTTTAGTTTCAGTCTCCTCTAGCAAAAATAATACTCTTGGCATTTATTAAGTGCTTACAATGTTCCAAGCAAAGTATTAAGTGCTGGGGGAGATTAAGGATAATCTGGTAGAACACAGTCCGTGTCTCACGAGGAATTCACAGACAAAGGAGGAAGGAAAACAGGAATTGAATCCTCATTTTTCGATTAAGAAAGCTGATGTTTAGAGAAATTAAGTCACCTTCCCATGGCTATAAATCCAACAAGTGGTAGAATTTGGATTAGAACCCAGTTCCTCTGACTCCCAGGCCTGTGCTTTTCCCAATAGCACCCTGCTTCTACACAGTTCAAAGCTTGATGCTTCCAGGAGAATGGAAGCTCCTTGGGGGCAGCGATCACGCTTCCTCTACAGGTCCTCAATAAATATAATTGATTGACTCAGTCCTATTCCTTCTCCCACAACATCAGTGTCTCTAAATTGAAGTTTTCCCTCCCTCCTCCTGTGCAGGGAGTTGACATCATTTCCCAGAAATGTTCAGTGTCTCCAAGGTGAACTCAGAGAACATTTTGAATTTAATAAATGTCTCCTTTCCATAAAGAATCACTAGAAAGTATCCTGTCAATTGCTTCACTCAACCCATCAATTGACTCTAACTTTGTCTCTTCCCTCATCCATTGCAGAAAGTCAGTGCTGCCTCCCAAAAATGTCCCATCTCCACAGTGAGGGAATTCCTCCTGCTGGGTTTCTCAGGGGTCCGGGAGCAGCTGGTCCAGGCCTCCTGTTCTACCTGGCGGCCCTGACGGGGAATCTCCTCATCGTCGGTCTCACCACCCTCGAACGGCGCCTCCACACCCCCATTTACATCTTCCTCAAGTACCTGTTTGTCTTCTATCTTTGCCTCAGCTCCGTCACTGTCGCCAAATCCGTCACCATCTCCTTGACTAATAACAGCTTCATCTCCTACCTGGACATTGTGGCTCAGCTCTTAGTGTTGGTCTTGTTTGTCGCTTCGGAGTATTTTCTCCTCACGGCGATGTCCGACGGCCACTATGCCGCCATGTACCTCCCCCCAAGTCCTCCAGGCTCACATCTCATGCTGCCTTCATGACATTTCCATCTGGATGTCTGCCCGCCACCTAAACCTCAATATGTCCGAGACTGAACTCCTTGTCTTCCCTCCCAAACCCTGCCCTCTCCCTGACTTTCCCATCACTGTCGACGGCACTACCATTCTTCCCGTCTCACAAGCCCGCAACCTTGGTGTCATCCTCGACTCCGCTCTGTCATTCACCCCTCACATCCAAGATGTCACCAAAACCTGCCGGTCTCACCTCTGCAACATTGCCAAGATCCACCCTTTCCACTCCATCCAAACCGCTACCCTGCTCGTTCAAGCTCTCATCCTATCCCGTCTGGACTACTGCATGAGCCTCCTCTCTGATCTCCCATCCTCGTGTCTCTTCCCACTTCAATCCATACTTCAGGCCGCTGCCCGGATTGTCTGGGCATTTACTCCCCTCCTCAAAAATCTCCAGTGGCTACTAATCAATCTGCGCATCAGACAGAAACTCCTCACCCTCGGCTTCAAGACTCTCCATCACCTCGCCCCCTCCTATCTCACCTCCCTTCTCTCCTTCTACAGCCCAACACGCACCCTCCGCTACATCTCTTCCTCCCTTCAAGGCCCTACTGAGAGCTCACCTCCTCCAGGAGGCCTTCCCAGACCGAGACCCCTCCTTCCTCTCCCCCTCCTGTCCCTCTCCATCCCTCCCGACTTACCTCCTTCCCTTTCCCAGAGCACCTGTATACATGTATATATGTTTGTACATATTTATTACTCTATTTATTTATTGATTTTACTTGCACATATCTATTCTATTTATTTTATTTTGTTAATATGTTTGGTTTTGTTCTCTGTCTCCCCCTTCTAGACTGTGAGCCCACTGTTGGGTAGGGACTGTCTCTATATGTTGCCAACTTGTACTTCCCAAGCGCTTAGTACAGTGCAGTGCACACAGTAAGCGCTCAGTAAATACGATTGATTGATTGATTGATTGCCTCCCCCTGCGCTCCGACGTCGTCATTATCCGAGTGGCCTGTGGGAAGATGGCCGCCGTTTCGTGGCTCAATGGGGTCCTGATTGGAGTATTGTTTTCAGCTCCGACATTCTCTCTGTTCTTCTGTTGGTCCAACATCGTCCAGCAGTTTTTTCTGTGATGACCCCTACCTGCTGAAGATCACCTGCTCCGAAGACCATGTCGGCGTCGAAGTGAGCATCACCGCCGGGGAAGCGTTAGCCTTCGTCTGCTTCATTCTCATTGTCATCTCGTCTGTGCGCATCTTCCGGGCAAGGCTGAGGTTGCCGGCCGCCAAGGGCCGGGTCAAAGCCTTCTCCAACTGCTTGCCTCTCCTCGCTGTTATCGTCATTTCGACAGCCGTCACCGCACATCTGAACCCACCCTCAGACTCCTCCTCGACGCTGGCCCTGCCGGTGTCCGTGTTCTACGCAATAGTACCCCCTGTTCTGAACCCCCTCATCTACAGCCTGATGAACCGGGACATGCAGGCCGCCATCGGGAGAGTCCTAAAGAGTAGATTTTCCCACCCTTTTCCCTGGAAAAAACTGTCTCCTTGTGTTGGTATTGCCATCGCTAACCTCAGTAAGACACCCAACAGAAGTGTGCAAATGAACAGCTGTCTTTTCTGGCTGAAAGGTGGCTTTCTCAGAGTCCGGAGGGATGTCTGATAAGATCAGTGTGTGATGGGCAATCCTGCCTTACAGGGCATTGCTCTGGAGTCGATATAAGCTCACAGGTTAGATCCAGTTTATAACCCACAAGGGGCTCAATCTTCATCGCCATTTTACAAAATACGGAACTGAAACCCCAGGGAAGTGAAGTGACTTACCCAGGGTCCCACAGTAGACAGGTGGCAGACCCGGGATTATCACCCAGGTCCTTCTGCCTCCCTGGCCTGAGATCTATCCACTTCAACACGCTGCTTCACTTGGGTAAGTCATTTAACCTTCATAATTAACAAAAGTATTTTTTCCTTTCCAGACCGCAGAAGCTCTAGAAAATCTTAGTCTCACGTGATGTGGAAAAAATTCCCTCCTTGTATTGTATTCCTTAGTATCAATATCTTCTTCTGAATAAAGTTTATCTACCCGACTTGCTACTTTTCTTTTCTGAGAGTGAACGAGTTATCAGTGCTGTCACATGTGAAGTGAAGTAGTGTTATCTAGTGGAAACAGCATGGGTCTAAGATTCATTCATTTATTCATTCATTCATTTTATTGAGCATTTACCGTGTGCAGAACACTTTCAGAGTGCCTGGGTAGACTGTAAGCTCATCCAAACTGCCAAGGGTGTGCCACAGTGCCAGACCCTGGCAGGTGGCTTCCTGGTAGTCATGGTTGGGCAGTGGATAATAATAATAATAATAATAATAATAATAATAATAATAATAATAATAATGGTATTTGTTAAGCTCTTCTGATGTGCCAGGCACTGTACTAAGCACTGGGGTGGATACAAGCCAATCAGGATGGAGGGGCTTGTGATGGTTGGGGTCATTGCACTGGACAACACTCCCCTCCTGCAAGCCCGCTGTCCCGTAAGGGGACACAGCCCTGGCCTTGAACCCTAACATAGGTCCCGAATGTGAACATCTCCCCAGACTGGCTATGACTCTTCCATCTGCCTTCTTGTCCCTCCCTGTCCCTCCAGCCCGTCCAGCAAAGTCATTCTCAATGGGGCAGTGTGGGTCTGAGGGGCCCTGATATCCATCTCCCCTTGGTCATCTGTGTGGGGTAGGTCATGGAGTCTCCAAGATGTTCTCAATCAACTGCAGTGATGGACTACTGGATGGATCATTGAATGGATAAATGGATAGATGTTTGGATGAGAGAAGATGGATCTGATGGATCTGCCCAACGATCCTTTACTCCCCTTCTTCTAACGGCCATACCTACACTAAGAGTGTACCTTATTCTCCACCTTTTCAAAGCTTAACTGAAGGACATCTCCTCCAGGAGGCCTTCCCTAAGCCCTCTTTACCTTCTCTTCCACTCCCTTCTGCTTGCCCTGACTTTTTCTCTTTATTTGTCCCCTCCCAGCCCCACATCACTTATGTTCATATCTATAATTTATTTATTCATATTCATATCTGTGTCTGACTCCGACTGTAAGCTCATTGTGGGCAGAGAATGTGTCTGTTACATTGTTATACTATACTCTCCCAAGTGCTTAGTACAGTGCTCTTCACACCGTAAGCACTCAATAAAAACGATTAACTGACTCCTAAATTATTTTTATCATCACCATCCTCAATCGAAAGTATTTATTGTGCACTCACTATTAGCAGAGCACTCTACTAACATCTTGGGAGAGTACAATACAACAAAATCAGCCAGCACGTTCCCTGCCCATAGCAAACTAGCAGTCTGGAAGATCACCTAATTGAATATTTGGTCAGCACACTGGATAAAATCACCCAGACCTGGCACAGTTGGGTTGCTGAAATAACTTGGATATTAGATCGGAATTCCATAGGCTAACCCTGATAGTCCCAATACATTAGGAAAAATCAAAGCAACACAGGGAATCACTGTTGTCCATCCATCCGGATTCTAATCCCGGCTCTGCCACTAGTCTTCTGTGTCACCTTGGGCAAGTCCCTTCATTTCTCTGGCTCTCAGTTACCTCATCTATAAAATGGGGATCGAGACTGTGAGCCCCCGATTTGCTTGTTTCCACCCGAGTGCCTAGTACAGTGCCTGACACAAAGAAAGCGCTTAACAAATACCATAATAATGGTAATTATCATTATTATCATTAGCGTACATGGAAGATACCCTAAGAAAGCAATTACAAGATCCCTCTAAATATACTGCTGCAAGACTCTGCAGGGGGTAGCTGGATCTAACACACGAATTATAAATTTATGAGCTCCTGATCATAAGCAAAATTAATTACCATGACCAAAATTATCAACATTATCATTATAGTCTTTATTAACAGTTCACATGCAAAGGTTTACACCTATTTCATTAGTAAAATTAACACCATCAGGTCTGAGTTCCCCAAAGTTACCCCCCCTTCTCTATCCTCCCCCATTCTCAACACTCTCTACTACTCGCCCATCCTTCCGAGCAGTATCTTCAGATGAGTTACCCCGTCCTCTCAAGTGCTACTCCATAAAGTGCTTCGGACCCCATTTCCTCTCATCTTATGAAATCTTTCGCCCCTTCCCTCCTCCCCTCCTTAACTTCTAGCTTCAACCGCTCACTCTCCACTGGTTCCTTCCCCTCTGCCTTCAAACATACCCACGTCTTCTCCATCCTAAAGAAACCCTCTCTTGACCCCACCTCCTCTTCTAGTTATTGTCCTATCTCCTTCCTACCCTTCCTGTCCAAACTCCTAGAACGAGTCGTCCACACCCGCTGCCTCGAATTTCTCAACGACAACTCTCTCCTTGACCCCCTCCAATCTGGCATCTGTCCCCTATACTCCACCGAAACTGCCCTATCAAAGGTCACCAATGACCTCATTCTTTCCAAATCCAATGGTTCCTACTCTATCCTAATCCACCTTGACGTCTAAGCTGACTTCGATGCTGTGGACCATCCCCTTCTCCTCAACATGCTATGCAACTATGGCTTCACAGAATCTGTCCTCTTCTGGTTCTTCTCTTATCTCTCTGGCCGTCCATTCTAAGTCTCCTTCGTGGGCTTCTCTTCCCCCTCCCATCCTTTACTGTAGGGGTTCCTCACGGGTCAGTTCTTGGTCCCCTTCTGTTCTCCATCTATAATCATTCTCTTGGTGAACTCATTCGCTCCCACGGCTTCAACTATCATCTCTACGCTGATGACACCCGAATCTACATCTCCACTCCTGCTCTTTTTTCCTCCCTACAGGCTTGTATCTCCTCCTGCCTTCAGAACATCTCTATCTGGATGTCAGCCCGCCATCTAAAACTCAGTACGTCCAAGACTGAGCTCCTTAACTTCGCTCGCTCCCAAATCCTGTACTCTTCCTGACTTTCTTGTCGCTGTAGATGGCACTACCATCCTTCCTGTCTCACAAGTCTGCAGCCTTGGCGTCGTCTTTCACTCCGCTCTCTCATTCACCCCACACATCTATTCCGTCACCAAAACCTGCCGGTTTCACCTCCACAACATCGTAAAGATCTGCCCTTTCCTCTCCATCCAAACCGCTACCTCACTTGTTCAGTCTCTCATCCTATCCCGACTAGATTTACTGCATCAGCCTTCTTTTTGATCTCCCATTCTACTGTCTCTCCCTGCGTCAGTTTATGCTTCACTCTGCTGCCCGGATTATCTTTGTACAGAAATGCTCTGGGCATGTCATTCCCCTCCTCAAAAATCTCCAGTGGTTGCCAATCAAACTTTGAGTCAAGCAAAACTTCTCACTCTTGGCTTCAAAGCTCTCCATCACCTCGCCCCCTTCTACCTCACCTCCCTCCTCTCCTTCGACAACCCAGCCCGCACAGTCTGCTCCTTTTCCCCAATCTCCTCACTGTGCCATGTTCTCGCTTGTCCTGCTGTCGACCCCTGGCCCATGTCCTACCTCTGTCCTGCAATGCCCTCCCTCCACACATCTGCCAAACTAGCTCTCTTCCTTCCTTCAAAGCCCTACTGAGAGCTCACCTCCTGCAGGAGGCCTTCCCAGCCTGAGCCCCTTTACTCTCCTCCTCCTTCCCTCCCCATTCCCCCCTCTCTCTCTCTGCCCTTCCCCCTTCCCCTCCCCACAACACTTGTGTATATTTGTACATATTTATTACTCTATTTTATTAATGATGCGTATATAGCGATAATTCTATTTATACCGTTGGTACCTACACCTATCTACATGTTTCCTGTGGTGTTCTGTGTCTGTCTCCCCCTTCTAGACCGTGAGCCCGTTGTTGGGTAGGGACCGTCTCTATATGTTGCAGATCTGTACTTCCCAAGCTCCTAGTACAGAGCTCTGCACACACTGTACTAAATAAATACGATTGCATGAACTGAATGAATGAATGAAAAGGCTGCAACAAGTGCTGAGTATAAACAAAATGATTCACTCCGTCTAAGTCCCTGACTGTAAGAGGCTCAGAATATAAGAGAAAGAGAAAGCATGTACCAAATCCTCATGTTGCAGAGAGGCCCAGAGAGATTAAGTTTGTCACCTAAAGTCATATATCTTCAGATGAGCTATCCTCCCTCCTCTCAAGTGCCACCCCATCCACCTGTGCTTCGGAGCCCATTCCCTCTCATCGTATAAACAGTCTCACCACTTCCCTCCTCCTCTCCTTAACTTACATCTTCAACCACTCACTCTCCACTGGTTCCTTCCCCTCTGCCTTCAAACATGCCCACGTCTCTCCCATCCTAAAAATCCCTTTCTTAATCCCACTGCCCGTTCTAGTTATCGCCCTATCTCCTTCCTACCTTTCCTTTCCAAACTCTTACAACGAGTCGTCTACACTCACTGCCTCGAATGCTTCAACTCCAACTCTCTCCTAGACCTCCTCCAATCTGGCTTCCGTCCCCTACACTCCACCGAAACTGCCTTCTCAAAGGTCACCAATGACCTCCTTCTTGCCAAATCCAATGGCTCCTACTCTATGCTAATCCTCCTCGACCTCTCAGCTGACTTCGACACTGTGGACCATCCCTTTCTCTTCATCACCCTATCCAACCATAGGTTTACAGGCTCTGTCCTCTCCTGGTTCTCCTCTTATCTGTCTGGCCGTTCATTCTCAGCCTCCTTCCCGGGCTTCTCTTGCCCTTCGCATCCCTTATTATAGGGGTCCCTCAAGGGTCAATTCTTGGTCCCCTTCTGTTCTCCATCTGTACTCACTCCCTTGGTGAACTCACGGCTTCAACTATCATCTCTACTCTGATGACACCCGATTTACATCTCCACCCCTGTTCCCTCTCCCTCCCTCCAGGTTCGTATCTCCTCCTGCCTTCAGAACATCTCCATCTGGGTATCTGCCCGCCATCTGAAACTCAACATATCCAAGACTGAGCCCCTTATCTTCGCTCCCAAATTCCTGTCCTCTCCCTGACTTTCCCTTCATTGTAGATGGCACTACCATCCTTCCCGTCTCAGAAATTCCGCAACCTTGGTGTCATCTTTGATTCTGCTCTGTCATTCACCCCACACATCTAATCCGTCACCAAAATCTGCCGGTCTCACCTCCACAACATCACACAGATCTGCCCTTTCCTCTCCATCCAAACCGCTCCTTCGTTGGTTCAATCTCTCATTTTATCCCGAAAGGACTACTGCATCAGCCACCTTTCTGATATCCCATCCTCCTGTCTCTCCCTGGGTCAGTCTATACTTCACTCGTTTACCGGATTATCTTTGTACAGAAACGCTCTGGGCATGCCACTCTCCTCCTAAAAAATCTCCAGTGGTTTTCTATCAGCCTTTGAATCAAGCAAAAACTCCTCACTTTCGGCTTCAAAGCTCTCTAGCACCTCTCCCCTTCCTACGTCACCTCCCTCCTCTCTTTGTACAGCCCAGCCCGCACAATCTGCCCCTCTGCCCCAATCTCATCACTGTGCTACGTTCTTACTTGTCCCGGCGTCGACTGCTAGCCCACTTCCTACCTCTGGTCTGCAATGCTTTCCGTCCACACATCCGCCAAACTAGCTCTCTGCCTTCCTTTAAAGCCCTACTGAGAGCTCACCTCCTCCAGAAGACCTTCCCAGACTGAGCCCCCCTTTTTCCTCTCCTCATCCTCCTTCCGCCCCCTTCCCCCTCCCTCTGTCTTTCGGTCTTTCCCTGCCCTTCCCCCTTCCCCTCCCCACAGCACTTGTGTATCTTTGTACATATTTATTACTTTATTTTATTTATTATTATTATTGTTATTTTTATTTATTTATTTATTTATGTGTATATAGCTATACTTCTATTTATATTGTTGGTACCTACACCTGTCTACTTGTTTTTTTGTGGGAGGTTTTTTGGTCTTTCTCCCCCTTCTAGACTGTAAGCCCGTTGTTGGGTAGGGACACTCTCTATATGTCGCAGATTTGTAGTTCCCAAGCGCTTAGTACAGCGCTCTGCACACACTAAGTGCTAAATAAATACAATTGAATGAATTGAATAAATGAATGAAAAGGCTGAAACAAGTGCTGAGTAGAAACATAATGATTAGCTCCGACTAAGTCCCTGACCGTAGGAGGCTCAGGATATAAGAGAAAGAGAAAGCATGTATCAAATCGTCATGTTACAGAGAGGCCCAGAGAGGTTAAGTTGGTCACCTAAAGTCGTACACCTGGTCAGTGGCAGCGTTGGCGTTAGAACTCAAGTACCATGGCTCCCAGTGGCATTACCAATCCCCTCTAGACTGTAATCTCCTTGTGGACAGGAAATATGTCTACCAAATCTTTTCTTTATCTTTCCCTCCAAACCCTATCTTCCCCTTGATTTTCCCATCACCGAAGATGACCCACCATTCTTCCTGTCTCACAAGCCCATAAACTTGGTATTGTCCTCGACTCCTCTCTCTCATTCAACACACACATTCAATCCATCACTAAATCCTGTCAGTTTCCCCTTCATAACATCGCTAAAATATACCCTTTCCTCTCCATCTGAACTGCTGCCACGGTAATCCGATCCCTTATTCTATAGTAGCAAATATGATTGATCCTGTAGTAAACATGATTGGTTGACTTATGGATTGAATATCAGCACAAGGAAACAGACATTCTGAACTATAGAGTAGTCTGGGGGAATCTCCTTTTTAAGACTGTCCACAGAGCAGCTTTCAAGTCCCGGTTCCTCAGGCTGTAGATGAAGGTGTTCAGGGCCGGGGGCAAGATGGCGAAGAACACCGACATCAGCAGGTCGAACACCGAGGAAGAGTGTGAGAGAAGCTGGATATAGCCAAATATGCCTGAGGAGAGGAAGACGGTGACGACGAGGAGATGGGGGAGGCAGATGGAAAAGGCTTTTGCCCGGCCCATGGTGGCCGGCACCCTCAGAACGGCCCGGAAGATTCGCACATACGAGGCGACGATGGAAATCAAGCCTACGGCACCTATGGTTAGCCCGAAAGTCACGCTCACGTCTATGGCGGAGAGGTCTTCAGAGCAGGGGAACTTCAGCGGGGAGGTGACGTCACAGAAGAAATGCTGGACGACGTTGGACGGCAGAAGAAGAAGTAGAAGGTCGAAGCTGAAAACAAGATCCCGAAGAGCCCTCCGCTGAGCCAAGAGGCGGCCTCCATCTTCCCAGAAGTCCCAGGTTTCATGAGGACCTTGTAGCGCAGGGGTAGGCAGATGGCAGTGTAGCGGTGGTAGGATATCGCCGTGAGGATGAAAATCTCCGAAGCAGGAAACAGGACCATCAGGAAGAGCTGAGTGGCACGCTCAAGAACGAGATGGATCAGTAGTTTGTCCAGGAGATGGTGACAGATTTTGGGACAGTGGTGGAGACGAGGCAGAGATCGATGAGAGCCAGGAAGAAGTACATCAGGGTGTGGAGACGCTGGCCGAGGACAGTGACGGCGATAATAAGGAGATTCCCCGTCAGGGTCTCCAGGTAGACCAGGAGAAACAGCGCAGCGTGGACCAGCTGCAGCTCCCGGACCTCCGAGAATCCCAACAGAAGGAATTCCCTCACCATGGAGATGTTGGACATTTCTGGGGGATGATGTCGACTCCCTGCACAGGAAGAGGAAAGACTTCAATTTACAAACCTTGATGGCATCGATAAAGGAATCAACATTAATTCCTGTAGAAGTAAATCAATCATTTGCACGTACTGAGCACCAACAGAATTCAATGGTATTAGTACAAATGATCCCTGCTGTCAAGGAATTCCAAGCTCACAGTCTTGCAGGAATGGCATAGTGTAGTGGAAAGGACACAGCCTTTGGAGTCCGAGGACTTAGGTTCTAATTCTGGTTTTACCACTTGCCTCCTGTGTGACTTTGGGTAACATACTTAACTTCTCTGAGCATCAGATTCTTCATCTATAAAACAGAAATTCAAGACCTGAATTTCTCCCAGCTACTGAGACAGTGAGCCCAGTGTGGGGTAAACACTGTGTCCTATCTGATTTCTGTGCATCCACCTCTGTACATACTACTGTGCTTGGCATATAATTAGCATCTAACAAGAGACATTGGCATTATTATTATTTGGGGAGACAAAAAACCTAAAATAAATTGGATATAGGAGACTACCAGAGAACATAAAAAGATGAACTTGACTGCTGTGAAATGTTGTAGGTCAATCGATATGTTTATTGACCAGTTACTGTGTGAAGAGCATTGTAATAAATGGTCGGGAGAGTCCAGCATATTGGAGTTGGTAGGTACATTCCCTGCCTACGATGAGCGTATAGTCGTGATTTATATATAGTGATTTTATACTCAAACTAATATCCTCAACCACTTTCAGGATCGCACCTGGAGAATTTCCGGTACTCCACCAGTCTCGGCTACGGGAAGGAGAGTCAAGCAGAGGTCTGCCCATTCCATTCCTAGCTTGACCAGTGGGTAGAGAGTGGAAGGCAATCTGCTACAAGTCAAAACTCACCCGTGCTGGGCATCAACGTTATGGGAGAAAGTCGAGGGCAGAGACTCAAGTTTACTGCACGGAAGAAAGTAAACCACTGCCATTTGTTTACCAAGAAGGCTTTATGGATAAACTACCAGTAGTCATTCTGGTATGCATATCCATAGAGTTTTCTGGGTAAACATAAGGAAGTGCTTTGCCATTGCCTCCTTCTACTTAGTGAAAACCTGAGTCTCTGTCGCTGTCTTTGATCCACATCTTGATCATTTTTTCATCTGCCTTTGACTCTTTCCCATCCCGCTACTGCCCAGCAAAGATAAATAAACTGTGTCTGATGCTCTCGTTTAGACCTTACGGTTATGGGTAACCCTAGCGAGAGTATCTCTCAATGTCATAGCTCTAAACTATTCTGGTGTAGACAAACTCTCCTGCCACGGTAAGGCACTGATTCGTAGGAGAACTTCGGTACAGAAGAATTGATGATGGTACTGGGCTTTTCCCCAGAATCAGTCACACTCTCTCATCCTTGACAATCACGTTTCCTCTGAAAACGTTTTTTACATAAAGGAACCACTGATAGCCGAAGTGACTGTAGCATCGTGCCGATGCTCGGTTGTAGCATCCGAGCCTGGCGGCGGGTGCCACGGTAGCCAGGGTGGGGATGCTGGAGGGAAGAGAGGTCTGTCGGTAATGGGGCCACTGGTGGATACAGCATGGGCCTGGGAGTCAGAAGGATGTGGTTTCTAAACCCGGCTCACTCACAAGTCTATTGTGTGACCTTGGGCAAGTCACTTCACTTCCCTGTGTCTTGGTTACCTCATCTGTAAAATGGGGATAAGAGTGTGAGCTCCATGATGGACAGGGACTGTGTCCGACCTGATTAGCTTGTATCTAACCTAACTATTAGAACAATGCTGGGCACACAGTAAGCGCTTAAAATGTGTCCAAATTATTTATGATTTATTACTGCTGGCAAGCCATTCCCCTCCTACAAACCTGCCCTGTTTGGGGTACAGTCTTGGTCTGAACTGGTATCTCCCCTCTTCTAGACTGTGAGCCCGTTGTGGGCAGGGTTTGTCTCTGTTGCTAAATTGTACTTTCCAAGCACTCAGTACAGTGCTCTGCACACAGTAAGCGTTCAATAAATACGATTGAATGAGTGAATGAACTCTAACCTGTTCCCCAACTTCGAGAATCTCCCCAGAATGGCTCCCTCTCTGGCTTCATCCTTCTGGTTTCATCCTGCCTCTCTCCACCGCCGCTCACTCTCACCAGGGAAGCCGGGGCTGGCGGGGGGCACTGGACTGGGCTGGGCTTCTCTTTCTCCTAGGATTCCTGGGTTCGCTCAGCCACAAAAAGCCGGCCAGGAGCCCTAAACCATTCTGTGATCTCCCATGGATATTGACCTGCTCTCCAGACGGAGCCCGTCCCCGTATATAAAAGAAGTCACTGCTCCAAGGGAGATCCCTGGAGGACTGACCTGGGCCCCTGTGGATGGACCTCGTGGGCCAGGTGCCGCTAGAACCCTCTGGTCACATAGTTCCTGAGGTCCTGCAGAGATAAGAACCTGGCACTTCCAACTGCAGCAACAGTTCTGGCCCGTGATGTTCCCATGGCAACAACAGCATCTTCTTCTACATAAGTATACCCATGTCCAGAGAGAGACAGACAGGGAGAGAGTGATAGTTTTCTGAATAGGAGAAGCAGCATGATTTAGTGGAAAAAACCTGGGCCCGAGAATCCCAGCTCTCCCGAATCCTTGCCATGTGACCTTGTGCAAGTCACTTCACTTATCTGGGCCTCAGTTTCCTCAGCTGTAAAATGGAGATGCAATACTGGTTCTCACTCCTGTGTAGACTGTGTACCTCATATGGGAGAGGGATTGCGTGCACCCTGAATAATTTGTATCAATCCCAGCGCTTAGAACAGTGTTTGACACGATGTATTAACAAATACCATATCAAAAATAGACTTTATCCTCATAGTCCCATTGGGGAATGTGCTTGGCTCAGAGTAACCAATGGAGAATCAGAACCCTCAACACAGAGGTAAGGAGTGACAGATTGGCAAGCTCATTTAGTGTCTGGAGACTAGAAGTGGCTTGGCCAAGTGGAAAGAGCCCGGCCTGGGAGCCAGAGAACCTGGGTTCTAACCCTGACTTCACCGCTTATCTGCTCTACGACCTTGGGCAAGTCACTTTATTTCCCAGTGCCTCAGTTACCCACTCTGAGGGACTGAGAGTCCTATGTAGGATAGGGACTGTATCCAACGTGATTGTCTTGTACGTACCCCAGCATTTAGCCATATGTTAGCTAGGTGACCTTGGACAAATCACTTTACTTCTCCTATGCACAAATCTCCTTAACTCTAAAATGGGGATTAAATCCTACGCCCACCTTACTTAGACTGTGAACCCCGTGTGGACAAGGACTATACCCAACCTGATTATTCCTTCCTTCCTTCATTCAATCAATCAATCAATCAATCGTATTTATTGAGCGCTTACTGTGTCCAGAGCACTGTACTAAGCGTTTGGGAAGTACAAGTTGGCAACATATAGAGACGGTCCCAACCCAACTGAGGGCTCACAGTCTAGTCATTCATTTAGTCATATTTATTGAGCGCTTATTATGTGAAGAGCACTGTACTAAGGACTTGGAAAGTACAATTCAGCCACAAAGAGAGACAATCCCTGCCCCCAGCGGGCTCACAGTCTAGAAGCGGGGAGGTGGGCATCAAAACAAGTAAACAGGCATCAGCAGCATCAATGTAAATTAATTGAATTATAGATATATATGCATCATTAATATGAATGAATAGAATTATAAATAGGTAAAAATATACATAACTGCTGCAACAGGTGAGGGGGGATAGAGCAAAGGGAGCGAGTCAGGGTGATGAGGAGGAGAGGGGGAGCAGAGGAAAAGGGGGGCTTAGTCTGGGATTAACTTTTATCCACCACAGCACAAAGTTCAGTAGTTGGAACAGAGTAAGTGCATTACCAATACCTTAAAAGGTCCTCCCTGGCCTCTTGAAGGATTCAACCTCCTCCTAGCTGGGTCTATAAAAACATACATGACTGCAGAGGTGGTGAAAAAGTGCTGAACAGGTAATTTAAAAAATCATTCAATCTGTAGTATTTATTGAACTCCTAAGGTGTGCAGAGTCCTATGATAAGATCTTTAAGAGACAATTGTAGACTATCAAAACATAAACCCTCGCTTCTGTCTAGAGGGGGGAAACAGACAATAAAGTTATAAACAGAAGGAAGAAGGAAACGTAAGTGCTTAAGTAATAGGGCATGTAAAAAATCAATCAGTGGTATTTATTGAGTGCTTATTATGTGCAGAGCAGTGTACTAAGGGACTGGGTAGAGAATACAATACGGCAGAATTAGCAGACACATTTCCTGATAATAACAAGCCTAAGAAATCTTTAGAAAAGCAAAGGGAGTTAGTAGGTGTGATTCGTAGAGAAGAGAAATGAACGAGGAAACGTTCTTTCTGATGATGATGATGATGATTTTTTTAAGCGCTTACTATATGTGAAGCACTGTTTTAAGCGCTGGGGTAGATACAGTGTCATCAGGTTGTCCCACGTGGAACTCACAGTCTTAATCCCCATTGTACAGATGAGGTAACTGAGACACTGAGAAGTTAAGTGGCTTGCTCAAGGTCACATAGCAGAAAGGTGGCACAGCTGGGATTAGAACCCATGTCCTTTGACTCCAAGGCCCGTGCTCTTTCCCCTAAGCCACGCTGCGTCTCAGTGTTGGATGGGATGAGATTTCAGAAGGATTTTGAAGATGGAGAGAGCAGAGGCCTGGTGGACCTATCGATCAATCAATTAATAACGATAATCAATTAATATTTTCGAGTGTTTATTGAGTTCAGAACAGTGAACTACACACTTGGGAGATTAAATATAATAGAGTTGGTAGGCCCCATCCCTGCCTACAGCCTATAAGGCGAGATCGACTTGAATATAACTAAATAAATGATGGATAAGTGCTGTGGGATCAATGAAGGGTGCATAAAAGGAGCAAATCCAAGCGCATGGGTGACACAGAAGGGACTGGATTGAATGGGGAGGAAGTTCCTGACAGGAGGAATGGCAAGAGCTAGGTTCTGGATGGCTGTTACAGTCTCCCCTCCCTGCTCAGGGATCGGAAATGGTATTTGTTAAGCACTTACTGTGTGTCGAACACTCTTCTAAGTGCTAGGGTAGATACAAGTGAATTAGGTTGGACACGGTCCTTGTTCTGCCTGGGGCTCACCATCTAAGTAGGAGTGTGAACAGAAGAACAGAGGCAGAGAAAAGAGAAGTGAATTGCCCAAGGTCACAGAGCAGACAAGTGGAGGAGCTGAAATTAGAACTCAGGTCCTCTGACTCCCAGGCTCGTGATCTATCCATGAGACCATGCTGCTTCTCACTCCTCGATTTTACTGACTTCATCCTTCACCCCACCTTCTCACAACATGGATGCAAGCTTGATATTGTCATCTCTTATCACTGTACGTGTTTCCTATTACTGTCTTCCATCCACAAGGAATCGGGGTTGCTACATTTCGGGTAGCAGTAAGAAATTATAAGTGTAATCAATCAATCGGTCAGTCAATCAAGGGTGTTTATTAATTATTTTTTATGTGCAGAGCTCTGTACTAATTGCTTGGGAGAGTCCAATACAACAGGTCAATGAGCTGGGAGTGAGCTCTCAAAGTCAAAGAAGGAACATGTCTTGCAGGTAGAACATGGGCCTGGGAGTCAGAGGACTTCAGTTCTAATCCTGCCTCTGCCACTCATCAGCTGGGTGACTTTGGGCAAATCACTTAATTTCTTTGGGCCACACTTACCTCATCTTTAAAATGGGGATTAAGACTGTAAGCCCCATGTGGAACAACCTGATTAACTTGTATCTACCTCAGTGCTTAGAACAGTGCTTGGCACATAGCACTTAACAAATACCATCATCATACAGAGAAGCAGCGTGGCTCAATGGAAAGAGCACGGGCTTGGGAGTCAGTGGTCACGGGTTCAAATCCCGGCTCTGCCAATTGTCAGCTGTGTGACTTTGGGCAAGTCACTTAACTTCTCTGTGCCTCAGTTATCTCATCTGTAAACTGGGGATGTAGACTGTGAGCCCCACGTGGGGCTATCCGATCATCTTATATCCTTCCTAGCTCTGTTTTGCACATAGTAAGTGCTTAACAAATGCCTTTATTATTATTATTGTTATTATCATTAATTTCATCTTGTCCACTTGTCTGCTGTGTGACTTGGGTAATTCACTTTACTTTTCTGTGCCTCTGTTCTACAACTACACTCCAGTTCACGCTTTTTAGTCCCTAATTATAGTAATAATAATAATTGTAGCATTTCTTAAGCACCTATTATGTACCAGGCACTATATTAGGTGCTGGGGTTGATACAAGCAAATTGGGTTATACACAGTCCCTGTCGCACATGGGGCTCACAGTATAAATCCCCATTTTGCAGATGTGGTAACTGAGGCACATAGACGTGAAGTGACTTGCCCAAGGTCTCACAGATTACAAGTGGCAGAGCAAGAATTAGAACCCAGGTCCTTTGGACTCCCATGCTTGTGCTCTATCCATTAGGCAGTGCTGCTCTTCAAGCCAACCTACTTACTCTCCTTTGTCTTCCTATTTTACACTACTGGTATTTTGCTCACAGTTTCTAATCTCGACTCTACCATGTACCTGCCGTGTGACCGTGGACAAGTCACTTAGCTTCTCTGTGCACCAGTTCCCTCAGCTGAAAAAATGGGGATTCGATTCCTGTTCTCACTCCTACTGTGATCCTTATGAGGGATCTGATTATCTTGTATCTATCCCAGTGCTTTTTGCAGTGCTTAGCAAATAGTAAGGGCTTAACAAATACCACAGGTTTTGTTATTACAAGTCCCCCCTTTCCTCACAAAGACCCCTTTACCTCAGCTCTCCTTCCCTTCCGTATCACCCCATCTCTTTCCATTTGCTCTCACCCACCCCCGGCACTTATGTATATATGTACATATCTATAATTCTATTTATATTAATGCCTGTTAACTTGTTTTGTTGTGTATATAGCTATAATTCTATTTATTTCTATTGATACCTATTTACTTGTTGTTGTCTGTCTCCCCCCTTCTAGACTGTGAGCCCACTGTGGGCAAGGATTGTCTTTATTGCTGAATTGTACTTTCCAAGCGCCTAATACAGTGCTCTGCACACAGTAAGAGCTCAATAAATATGATTGAATGAATGAATCAATTGCCTGTTCAGAATCTTGTATCACTTATGAACTTGAGTATTCACAAACACCTTTAGCATTAGTGTACATACTGTGCATACCTTATTATTTATACAGTAAAATATCCCCTTTTCTTTCTTCCTCTTGTCTATAGTTCATTCTGGTGGCTTTTTCCCCTGTTAGATTGTAAGCTTGTTGAAGACAGGGATTGTGTTTGCTAACTTTTTGTATTCTCCCTAGTGCTTAGAACAGTGCTCTGCACAGTCATAATAAATACCATTGATTGATTGCTCATGCCTACGACTTCCACTATTCTCTTCAAAGCACCTACTACAGTGCTCAGGCACAGTTGATTCACAATACGTGCTCCTGAGTGGTAGACAGCGAACGTGTCTATCAGCTCTGCTATACTGTCCTTTCCCAAGCGCTTAGTACAGTGATCTGCACACAGTAAACACTCAATGAATATGATTTATTGATGGATTTATTGATTCCTTTGGGAAATTTGGGTAACTCACACTTGGGTACAAAGATCAGGTCCCTAACCGATACTGGCATCATTCAAGTCAGAAGATGACGATTTTATCTCCAAAACAGAAGCCATTCCCTCCAAGGATCCTCCCCAGGGTGTCCATCACGTCCCGGTACCTCAGGCTGTAGATGATGATGATGGAATTTATGAGGGGTTGAGGGTGGGGGGCACCGCGATGTAGAACACGGACACCAGGAAGTCCAGGGTCGGGAAGGTTTCTGATGGTGGCTTGAGGTGATCGAATGCAGATGTCGTGAGAAACACGGTGACCACCAGGAATTGAGACAGGCACGTGGAGAAGGCTTTCGACCGACTATCGGCTGAAGGGATCCTATGCACAGTGGAGAAGACGGAGGCATATGATGCCCTGATGGAGACCAAGCACACAAAACCCAAACAGGAGCCAATAGCAACACTCACAACGATTCTTGGAGCAGGTGATCTTCAACAGGAAGGGGACGTCACAGAACTGGGAGACGACGTGGGACCAGCATAAGTACAGGGAGAAGGTCGAAGCCGAAAACGAGACTCCAAACAGACTCCCAGTTAGCCAGAAAGCGAGTGCCAGCTACCCACAGGTCCCTTGATTCATGACGACATCAACTCATTTCCATCCTTATTTAGTGGAAAAAGCAAGGGCCCAGATGTTCTCTTCCTCACTGTGAGCTCCTTGAGGGCAGCATACACATCTACCAGCTCTGTTCTATTGTACACTCCCAGGAATAGCTTAGTGGGAGTCAGAGGACTTGGGGTCTAATCCTACTTCTGTCCCTTTGCTGCTGTGGGATCTTGGAGAAGTTGCTTTA
The DNA here is from genome assembly GCF_015852505.1 of Tachyglossus aculeatus. Lineage (NCBI taxonomy): Eukaryota > Metazoa > Chordata > Mammalia > Monotremata > Tachyglossidae > Tachyglossus > Tachyglossus aculeatus. The sequence continues at coordinate 6,655,314 of NW_024044830.1, read as the reverse complement.
CTTCATTGGGTCTCAGTTTCCTCATCTGTAAAATGGCACGCAATCATTGCATATTCATCTTTCCATTCATTTTTTCCTTTTAGTAGGCGCAGGGAGTATGTCTGCTATGGTGTTATAAGGTGAATAGTGCATGGGTCAGGAGTGAGGAGGACCTGAGTTCTAATTCCAGCTCTGCCTCATGTCTGCTGTGTGACCATGGGCAAGTTACTTAACTTCTCTGAGCCACAGTTTCCTTATCTGTAAAGTGGGGGTTAAGACTGTGATCCCCATGTGGAACCACGACTGCATCCAAGCTGCTTAACTTGTATCTACCCCAACGCTTAGGACAGTGTTTAGGGGCAGAGTAAGGGCTTTACAAGTACTATTATTATCATTATTATTACTCTCCCAAGAGCTTAGTGCATACAATAAGCGCTCAGTAAATATGATTCAAGATTGATTGACTGATAGTAAATTATATTGTGTCAACCTATCCCGGTAGACTGGAACGTTCTTGAGGGCAAGGATTACAACCTTTCCCGCTATTTGTCTCCTTCCAAAATTTGGGAATAACTCTTTCAAGGAGGAATTTCTGATAGTGCTGGTGGCTGACCAAAGCTGGTCACATTCTCTCAGCTCTACTTGTTATTTACCCTCTGCAAGAGATTCTGGATCCCACTGAAGGCTGAAGTGACTGTCCGTAGTGCTAACACTGTGCTGGAGAACCGTATCCCGGCGGGTTGTTGGCAAGGTAGCGAGGTTTGAGGAGAAAGGAGGAGACGTGTGTGATGGTTCGGGGTTATTGAACTGGAAAACACCTCTCCTCCTACAAGCCCACCTCCCTCACTATTGGCCACAGCCTTGTACCGAGCCCCAACATAGGACCCAGACTGGCTCCATCTGTTCCATCCTCATCCTCGTACCCCCGCCCCTCTATCTCACCCACTCCCGGTCACTCTCGCAAGGGCAGCGTGGGGCTGGGCATTGCTGATCTCTGCAGGGCTGGGCTGGTCCCCTCTTTCCCCTCAGACTCGTGGATTCTGTCAGCTAGGAAGGAGCAGAGAGTAGCTCTCGATCCCTTTCCGTTCCCCCTCAGACTCCGAGAAGCTCTCAAGATGGCGCCCTGTCCCTGTAGATAAAGCAGGAGCTCCTCCGAGCGGGATCCCTAGAGGGTGGCTCGAGGACCTACCGAGGGACTTCGTGGACTGGACAAGCCACGCACCCTATGTTCACGTGGTTTCTGAGTCTCCTGGGAGACAAGGGCCTGGTCCCTGCAGCATCATTGATGGTGCCGGCCCTCGGGGTTCCGGTGGAAACAGGGGCATCCTCATTCCAGCGTCCCAACGATTCCTGTTTTCACCGACAGTCTTTAGCCACTGTAATTGGTATCACCTTTATCTAATTCAAAACCAGAGGCACTCAATCTGTCAGCAAATCAGCCAATTGTAACTTTTCCTTATGGCCTTTGTGAAGAGCTTACTATATATCAGGCACTATATTAAGTGTTGGAGTATAGTAATCAGATTGGACAGCTAAAATCAGATTGGACAGAATCCCCGTTCATTCATTCATTCATTCATTCATTCATATTTATTTATTCATTCATTCAATCGAATTAATTGAGTGCTTCCTGTGTGCAGAGCACTGTACTGAGTGCTTGGGAAGTACAAGCCGGCAACATATAGAGTTCTTGCCGTGTTGTCGACTTCTACTTCCCAAGCTCTTAGTACAGGGATCTACACACAGTAAGCGCTCAATTAATACGACTGAATGAATGAATATAGAGATGGTCCCTACTCAACAACGGGCTCACAGTCTAGAAGGGGGCTAAAAACTCAAACTCTGTTTTACAGCTAAGGGAACTGAGGTACGGAGAAGTTAAGTGAACCTGCCCAACGTCACAAAGCAGACATGTGGTGGAACCGGTACCTCCTTCCCTTCCCCACAGCACCTGTATATATGTATATATGGTTGTACATATTTATTACTCTATTTATTTATTTATTTATTTATTTATTTATCTTACTTGTACATTTCTATCCTATTTATTTTATTTTGTTGGTATGTTTGGTTCTGTTCTCTGTCTCCCCCTTTTAGACTGTGAGCCCACTGTTGGGTAGGGACTGTCTCTATGTGTTGCAAATTTGTACTTCCCAAGCGCTTAGTACAGTGCTCTGCACATAGTAAGCGCTCAATAAATACGATTGATTGATTGATTGATTGATGTCCATTTGAATCCCAGGGCCATGCTCTACCCATTAGGCAATGCTGCTTCTTCTGATTTGTCCTGATTGCCAATCCATTGCAGCACTGTTCATACTGACTAATAAACTGTACGCTTGAATCAAGCGTTCATCCTCTTTCTCATCTTTCCCTTCTGTCTTTCTTCCTCGACGCAATTTACTTTATGTCTATTTCCCCCATTAGATTATAATCTCCTAGAGAGCAGGAACAATGCAATTTTATCTCTTTTCACCTTTCCTGAGAGCTTACTACACTGCCTTTCATTCAAGTTATGGTCCATAAATATCGTTGATAATAATAATAGTAATAATTATGGTCTTCGTTAAGCGTTTAAGTTAGTGCCAAGCACTGTTCTATGTGCTGGAGTAGATACAAGGTAATCAGGTTGGACAAAGCCCCTGTCCCGCATGATCCTCACAGTCTCAATCTCCATTTTACAGATGAGGGAACCGGGGCACAGAGAAGTGAAGTGACCTGTCCAAGGTGACAGGGAGGAAAAGTAGCGGAACTGAGATTAGAACCCGCGACCTCTGACTCCCAAGCCCGTGCTCTGGATGGATGGATGAATAGATGAATGGTTGGAAGACTGGATGGATGGAAAGAAGGAAAAATGGATTGATGAGAACCGCCCCAAATTCGAATTCAGCTGTTCTCGAATTTTCGAAGCCGAAAGCAAGACGCCAAACAGACTCCCGGTGAGCCAGGAAGCGGCCGCCATCTTCCCACAGGCCCCTTGGTTCATGACGACCTCATAGCCAAGGAGACAGCAGATCACGACGTAGCGGTCGTAAGGCATTGCTGTGGTGATGAATATCTCTGAACCACCAAACTGAACCACCGAGAAGATCTTGGCAGCCCAGCCCAGGAAGGAAATGGGTCTACGATCAGTCAGAGAGTTATGGATGGACTGGGGAACGATGACAGATATGAGGCAGAGATCGAGAACAGACAGGTAACTGAGGAGGAAGTACACGGGGGTGTGGAGGCACCAGTCGAGGGTGCTGATGGCGACTTTGAGGAGAATCCCCGTCAGTGTCGCCATGTAGAGGAGGAGGAACAGCGCGGCCTGGACCAGCCGAGAAACCCGAGAAACACAGCAGAAGGAATTCTGTCTTCACGGTGACATTGGTCGTTTCTTGGGAATTGACGTTGACTTCCTAAGGACATTTAGAAAATATATGGATGAGACCAATATTCCAGAAAAAAGTGCACAGGAGAGGAGATAATCTTTGTGTTGAAGGGAATCTCGGGGTTTTTATGGTACTTTTTCACACTCTCTATGTTCCAAATACTGTACTAAACACTAATCAGGTTGTTCATCTCCTCCAATCAACCTGCCGTGGTACAGGACAGCACTGAAACCATTCTAGACTCCTAGAAGTCTATTCCATTTGCAAACATCTGCAAGGATTGTGGTCACATAATTATACATAATTAGAGTAGCTACATAGCCTAGTGAAAAGAGGATGGTCCTGGGACTCTAGGGGACCTTGCTTTTAATCCCGACTCTGCTAACTAACTGCTGGGCCACCTCGGGCAAGTCACTTAACTTTTTTGTTCCTTGGTTTCCTCATCTGTAAAATGGGGTTTAAGATGGTGAGTCCCACACGGGACAGGGACAGTGTCCAATCTGATTATATTATATCTACTCCAGCACTGAGTATGGTGTTGGCACATGGTAAGCACTTAACAGATACCGCACTTATTATTATTAAGAAAGAACAGGAGGGCTTATATTGAAATTTCCCTTTCCTACCCTTCACCATCCCCTGCTCCTCTCCGGAATCACTGGGCTTGTCCTGGGCTGGGGAGCATCGACCTCTGCTGAGAGAGATGATCGCTCCACCTCGTCAGTCCTGGACGCTGGTGGGGATGAGAGAAAGGTCTGGGTGAGGGGAGGGGGATGTCAGCATTCTCCCTCACCCTCTCGGCTCTCCAGATGGCTGTGCCGTCCCCTCAGATGATGGCGGGGTTATTTCCTGGTAGAGTCCCCATGGGAGGATGGGCCCGGAGTTTGGCCGAGACAGTTTACTCTCCGGTAATCTCAGAAGGCCAGGATTGTGGGCTCCCTGTGGTCTGAGCCCTTAAAACCTAAATAATTGCCCAGTCCCACATGGTTCCAACTCTGGGACTCCTTCCTAGAACATCATAAATGGAGTAGTCATCATTCTGTTTTCATGATTAATAATTGGTCTTTGTTTCAACTCTGGAGATTGGAGATATATCAGGCCAAGACCGTGGACCATCCTAAATAAGCTCTCTCTCTCTCTTATCTACCCATTCTCTTCTCCCACTACACCCCAGCTCACACTCTCTAATCCCCCCAGACTTTCTTACCATGTCTCATTCTGAACTTCCCTGCCAACAACCAATGGACTGTACCCTTCCTCCTGCCTGGTGTGCCCTCCCTCCTTCAAACCTGCCAAGCCTCATTTCTTCCCATTTTGAAATCCCTCTTGGAAACCCCACTCATTCAGGCGATTTTTCCAATTAAATTTCATTTTCCCATATGTCAATTTAGAACTCGGGCATTCGGAAGCACTTGTAAAACTTTGGTTAAGTGTAAACTTATTTGCAAAGAATATATCTTGCCCTTTAGTTGTACTTCAATTTGATTGACTTAGTGCTTAAATGTTGAAGTATATAAAACAATTTCCTTTCCTCTCCATCCAAACTGCTACCAAATTAATCAAATCACTTATCCTGTCCCACCTTGATGACTGCATCAGCCTCCTTGCTGAACTCCCTGTCACCTGTCTCTTTCCATTCTAGTCCATACGTCACACTGCTGCCCGGATCATTTTATTATAAAAACATTCAGGCCATGTTTCCCCACTCCTCAGGAATCTCCAGTGGTTTCCGTTCCACGTCCCCATCAAGCACGACTCCTTATCATTGGTTTTAAAGCATTCAATCAGCTTGCCCCTTCTACTTCACCTCACCGCTGCAACCCAGCCTGCACATCTCACTCCTCTAGTGCTAGAGTGCTCTAGTGCACTCACTGTACTGCTACTTAGTCTATCTCACTGCCGACATGTCACTCACATCTTGTCTCTGAGCCGGGGTGTCCTCCGTCTTCATATCCGATGGATGATCACTCTCCCTCCCTTCAAAGCCTTATTTAAGGCACAGCTCCTCCAAAGCACATTCCCTGAATAAGCCCTGATTTCCTTTCCTCCCATTCCCTTCTGTGTCACCCTGATTTGCTCCCTTCTTTCATCCAGTTCAATAGCACTTATACCCATACCCAGTATTTTTTGTACATTAATGTCTGTCTTCCCCTCTAGCCTGGAAGCTCGTTGTGGACAGGGAATGCGTCTTTTATATTGTATCATTGTACTCTCTTAAGCATCTAGTACAGTGTTCTGCACACAATAAGCATCAATAAATACAACTGACTGACTGATTATCTTGTATCTATTCTAGCACTTAGTACTATGCTTGGCACATACTAAGCACTTAACTTTACTTCCAAAAGGAACTTTACTTCCAAACAAAGGAAGACATGCACATTCTGGCCTCAGAAATTTCACATTTTAGTGAGGAAAATAGACACCAGTTCTCATGAGAGAACGTAAGGATTTTACAGGGAGGGGTACCTATGCCATGAGGAAGTAGATCCATTACTAACCAAATATACAATTGGTAATCTATGTATACGTAAGAATGAGAAGTGCAAAAACATACATGGGGATGAAGGGTAACTGTTGATGTGCTACAGTTGAACTGTTGTGAATTACATGGGGCAGACTTCCAGAAATTGTGGAAATAGCAGTTGTGTCTCTTGGGTCTTGGTACCCTCTCCTATACCCCCTTTCTCTGTCCCCACTCAACCCAGCTCATCAAATAATCAGTCATCCATGGTCTTTATTGAGCGATTACTGTGTGCAGAGCACTGTACTAAATCCTTGGGATTGTACAGTAATACAGAGCTGGAAGACATGTTTTCTGTCCACAGTGAGCTTACATGCTAGAGGGGGATAGAGACATTAATCAATCGATCACTCAATCAATGGTATTTATTGAACGCTTTCCATGAACAGAGCACTGTACTAGGCACTTGGGAGAGTACAATATAACTGAGTTGGCAGACACATTCCCTGCCCACAATGTGCTTACAAGTCTAGAGGAGTATACTTACAAGTCTAGAGGAGGATACAGATATTAATCAGACAATTAATCAATCAGACAATGCGTCAGTTGTATTTACTAGCACTTACTCTGTGTGGAGCCCTGTACAAAACAATCGATCAATCAATGGTGTTTATTGAGTGCTTACTATGTGCACAGCATGGTACTAAGTGCTTGGGAGAGTACAATATAACAAAGTTTGTCGACATGTTCCCTGCCCACATGGAGCTTACAATCTAGAGGGGTACTTTGCATTTCTCCTATGCAAATCTAACAGGGATCAAGGAAAGATCACTAAATCCTGAACATGAAGGAGGGCTTTCTCAGCCACAGCAGCACACATAGGAAAATCTTCCCTGCTGGGATTGTGTCTTTAGACCAGAAGGATGGCTGTAAATCTGAGCAAATCCTTGGACAATACCTCTGACAACTGCTGGGATCATTGGCAAGGGTAAACATACATTTTATGCCAGAGAGGGAGCTGGGAGTGTGTGATCTTTAGGACCCTCACCAGGGCATATTTCACATCTTTGTGCTTCAGGCTGTAAATGAAGGGGTTGAAGGCGGGGGACACCACGGTGTAGAACACGGACGCAAGCAGGTCCGGTGTTGAGGGGGACTCCGAGGGCGGTTTGAGGTAGGCGAACGTCCAGGTAGAGAAAAAAGCAATGACGATGGTGAGTTGAGGCAGGCAGATGGAGCCTCGTCCTCAGTGTCTGTCATCTTCAGCACGGCCCAGAAAATGCGGATGTACGAGACGATGATGAGCATGAAGCATAACGCTACCCCTGTGGTCATGCTCACGTCCATGGCAACATGGTCCCCGGAGCAGGAGATCTTCAGCAGAGTGGGGACGTCACAGAAGAACTGGGGGACAACGCTGGACCTGCAGAAGAACATGGAGAATATCGAAGCTGAAAACAACACCTCAGGCAGTCCTCCGCTGAGCCATGAGGCGGCGTCCATCTTCCCACAGGCCCCTCGGTCCATGATGATGTCGTGGCGCAGGGGGAGGCAGATGGCGGCGTAGCGGCCGTAGGACATTGTCGTGAGGACGAAATACTCAGAATCCACAAATAAGATCCACAGAAATAGCTGAGCGATGCAACCAAAGAAGGAGATGGGGTTACTATTGCTCAGGGAGTTGTAGATGAACTTGGAGAGGATGACAGAATTGAAGCAGAGATCAAGGACAGACAGGTGCCTGAGGAAGAAGTACATGGGGGTGTGGAGGTGCGGTCGAGGACGGTGATCGCGACGATGAGGAAATTTCCCGTCAGGGCCGCCAGGTAGACCCGGAGGAACAGCATAGCGTGGACCAGCTGCAGCTCGCGAACTTCCAAGAATCCCAGAAGCAGGATTTCTGTCTTCACATTGAAATTGATTACTTTCTGGGAATTGACACTGACTGCCTAAGGACATTTAGAAAAGAGAAGTAGATTCAAATAGGGACGAGAACAGTAATCCAGAGAAAAGTTCACAGAAGAGGAGAAAATCTTTGGGTTGCAGGGAAATCTCAGATTTTGGGGGTTTTATGGTATTTGTTAAGTTCTTACTACATGCTTGGTAGTAGGATGGCTACAAGCTAATCACGGTGTTCATCTCCCTCAGTTTACCTGCCTCTGTTCAGGCCATCACAGAAAACCATTCCTGACTCCGAGGTGTCTGTTCCAAGAGAAGCAGCGTGGCTCAATGGAAAGAGCACGGGCTTGGGAGTCAGAGGTCATGGGTTCAAATCCCGGCTCCACCAATTGTCAGCTGTGTGACCTTGGGTAAGTCACATAACTTCTCTGTGCCTGTTACCTCATCTGTAAAATGTGGATTAAGACTGTGAGCCCCACGTGGGACAACATGAACACTTTGTATCTTCCCCAGCGCTTAGAACAGTGCTTTGCACATAGTAAGGGCTTAACAAATGCCATTATTATTAATATTCTAATTTGCAAATATTTGCAAGGATTGTAGTCACTTAATTCCACATACTTTGAGAAGCAGCGTGGCCTTGTGGAAAGAGCTCAGACCTGGCTTTTAATCCCCAGTCTGCCATTTACCTACTATGTGACCTTGGGCAAGTCACTTCACCTCTCTGGGCCTCAGTTCCAACGTTTGCAAAATTGAGATTCAGTACCTGTTCTCCCTCCTATTTAGACTGTGAGGTCCATGAGGGGCCTGATTAACTTGCATCAACCCCTGCACTTAGTACAGTGCTTACCACATAGTACATGCTTAACAAATACCATTGTTCTTAATATTATGAACTAGTCAAATCCCTTCCTATCATTTTATGCCCATTCAATAGCTCCTTTACCTTTCACATCTATTCGCCTCAGCTTTTATTTCCCAACATATTTTTTAAATTCATCCCTGGCAAATCGTCTAGCTCTGCCTCACTCTCATTACTCCGATGCCTCTCCCCTCTCTCGGTCAGTTTCCCCAGCTTAGAACTCCCACGCCTTCAAATAACAATTACGGTATGTGCTAAGTGATTACTATGTGTGAGTCACTGTACTAAGCACTGGGGTGGATACAGGCAAATCAGGTTGGTCCCACGCGGGGTTCACAGTCTCATCCTCCATTTCCCAGATGAGGTACCTGAAGGCCCAGAGAAGTGAAGTGACGTGCCCAAGGTCACAACAGACATGTAGCAGAGCCGGGAATAGGACCTATTCATTCAGTTGTATTTATTGAGCACTTACTGCGTGCCGAGCACTGTACTAAGCGCTTGGGAAGTACATGTTGGTAACATATAGAGACGGTTCCTACCCAGTAGCGGGATCATAGTCTAGAAGGGGGAGACAGACAACAAAACAACACATATTAACAGAATAAAATAAATAGTAAATATGTACAAGGAAAATAAATAGACTAATAAGTCTGTATAGACATATATAAAGGTGCTGTGGGGAGGGGAAGGAGGTAGGGCGGGGGGATGGGGAGGGGGAGGAGCAGGTGAGGAAGGAGGGGGTTCAGTCTGGGAAGGCCTCCTGGAGGAGGTGAGTTCTCAGTAGGGCTTTGAAGGGAGGAAGAGAGCGGGAGTGTGGAGGGAGGGCAGATGAGGTAGGAGGGGGCAAGGTGACGTAGAACCTTGAAACTGAGAGTGTGAAGTTATTGCCTGATGCGTAGGTTGTTTGGTAGCCACTTGAGGTTTTTGAGGAGGGGAGTAACATGTCGAGAGCATTTCTGCACAAAGATGATCCGGGCAGCAGCGTGAAGTAAAGATTGAAGTGGGGAGAGACAGGAGGATGGGAGATCAGAGAGGAGGCTGATGCAGTAATCCAGTCGGGATAGGATGAGAGATTGAAACAGCAGCGTAGCGGTTTGGATGAAGAGGAAAGGGCTGATCTTGGCAATGTTGCGGAGGTGAGGCAGGCAGGTTTTGGTGACGGATTGGATGTGAGGGGTGAACGAGAGAGTGGAGTCGAGGATGACACCAAGATTGCGGGCTTGTGAGACGGGAAGGATGGTAGTGTCGTCAAGAGTGATGGAAAAGTCAGGGAGAGGTCAGGCTTTGGGAGGGAAGGTAAAGAGTTCAGTCTTGGAAATACTGAGTTTTAGATGGCGGACAGACATTCAGATGGAGATGTCTTGAAGGCAGGAGGAGACCCGAGCCTGAAGGGAGGGACAGCGTGCAGCGGCAGAGATGTAGATCTGGGTGTCATCAGTGTAGAGATGATAGTTGTAGCCGTGGGAACGAATGAGTTCACCAAGGGAGTGAGTGTCGAAAGAGAACAGAAGGGGATCAAGAACTGATTCTTGAGAAACCCCTACAGTAAGGGGATGGGAGGGGGATGAGGAGCCCGCAAAAGGGACTGAGAATGAACGGCTGGAGAGATAAGAGGAGAAGCAGGAGAGGACAGTCTGTGAAGCCAAGGTTGGATAGCGTGTTGAGGGGAAGGGGGTGGTCCACAGTGTTGAAGGCAGCTGAGAGGTTGAGGAGGGTTAGGATAGAGTGGGGGACGTTGGATATGGCAAGCAGGAGGTCATTGATGACCTTTGAGAGGGCTGGTTCGGTGGAATGTAGGGGACGGAAACCAGATTGGAGAGGGTTGAGGAGAGAGTTGGCTTTGAGGAAATAGAGGCAGCGGGGTAGACGACTCGCCCAAGGAGTTTGGAAAGGAATGGCAGGGGGGAGATAGGGCGATAACTAGAAGGGGAGGTGGGGTAAAGAGAGGTTTTTTTAGGAAGAGGGAGACGTGGCCATGTTTGAAGGCAGAGGGGAAGGAACCAGTGGCGAGTGAGCGGTTGGAGATGGAAGCTAAGGAGAGGAGGAGGGACGGAGCGAGAGATTTCATAAGATGACAGGGAATGAGTTCGGAAGCACAGGTGGTGGGAGTAGCACTTGAGAGGAGGGAGGATATTTCATCTGAGGATACTGCTGGGAAGGATGGGAGACTAGAGGAAAGGGTTGAGGGCCGGGGGGTTGGAGAAGGGGGAGGAGTGACTTTGGGGATCTCACACCTGATGGAGGTAATTTTACTAACGAAGTAGGAGGCCAGATCGTTGCGGGGGTGAAGGCTGGAGGAGGGGGAGGAACAGGGGGCCTAAGAAGGGATTTAAATGTACGGAAGAGCTGACGGGGATGATGGGCATTGGTGTCAATAAGGGAGGAGAAATAGTTTTGTCTGGCAGAGGAGAGGGCAGAGTTAAGGCAGGAAAGTATAAACCTGTTGTGAACGTGGTTGGCTTGGTGTTTAGACTTTCGCCAGCAGCGTTCAGCAGCTCGACCATAAGAGCGAAGGAGGCAGATAGTCGTAGTGATCCAAGGTTGTGAGTTAGTGGTACGGGAGTGGTGAAGGGAAAGGGAAGCGAGGGAGTCGAGCTGAGTAGAGAAGGTAGAGTTGAGAGCAGTAATCTGATCATCAAGATTGGGTAGAGAGGAAAGGGAGGCGAGGTATGGTGTGAGGCGCTCAGAAAGATGGATTGGGTCGAGAGAGCAGAGGTCTCTGTGAAGTAATAATTTAGATTTACAGGGGAGAGGAGTGTGAGTGAGGAGGCAGGTGAGATGGTTTTGAACTGAAATAGGGATTTCAGAGTTGGTGAGGGTAGAGATAGTGCAGCGGTAGTAGAGGATGGGGTCGAGGGTGTGACCACAAGTAGGGTGTGACCTATGACCTTCTGACTTTCCAAGTCGTGGTTTGTCCACTCCACCACGCTGCTCCTCCTGACAGACCACATCCCTTCCACGTTCCAATTTCCACACAAGATCCCATCTCCTCCAACGAGCTTTTCCCAGTTAACTCTCAGGCAGACAAACCGGTCCACAATCTCTACCCATCATGGACCGACTGATATGCCTTCTAGCATGTATATTGTTTTACTCCATTGCACAGCCACCTCTCTAGATTGCTCTGCTGTAAATATTTTTATGTGTATCTCACCTTTCCTTTATTTCTTTTAATGTCTCTCTCCCCCTTTTGACAGTAAGCTTGTGAACAGGGAACGTTCCTGGCAGCTCTGCTCTATTGCATTCTCCTAAGTGCTGAGAACAGTGTTCTGAACCCAGTCATGACTCAATAAATATCATTGATTGATTGATTGATTAGCGTCTAAGCTCTTTGTGGGCAGGGAATGTGTCATTGCTGGTCTTATGTTTCCCATAGGCCAACACTCAATTATGATTTCTTCCTAATCCCTAAATCTGTCTCAAACCAGAAGACAGCATTAATCAGTCAATGATAACTACTGAGAATTTACAGTGCAGAACACTGTACTAAGCAGTTGGGAGAGTACAATACAACATGGTTTTCAGAGAACTTCCCTGCCCATATTCAAACAATTAATCAATCAATGGTATTTACTGAGTGCTTACTGTGTGCAGAGTACTGAACTAAGTGGCTGGAAGAATACAACGGAGTTGGTAGGCACGTTCCCTACACACATTTAATCAGTCGATAGTATTTATTCAGTGCTTAAACTGAGAAGAGCACTGTACTCAGCACTTGGGAGAGGACAATGCAATAGAACTGGTAGATGTTTTCCTTACCCACAGCGAGCTCTCAGTCTAGAGACCCAGTCTAGAGACCAGTTTAACTTATTTCTATCCCTCACTCTATGCTTAAAACTGCCCCTTTTCCTTACATTACAATTTGCAAATCAGTAAGATACCTAGAATGTTTTATAAGCACTATAATAAGAATAGATATATTAATATATGATATAGATAATGTAAAAACAATAATTTTGGTATTTGGTAAACGCGTACTATTTGTCAAGCATTATACCTTGTCCGGGGGTACATGTAACATAAACATGTCCCTTTTAGGGCCCCCAGTCTCAGTAGGAGGTAGAACCGATGGTGAATCACCATTTTGCTCCTACTGTATGCCAATCACTGGGATAGGTACGTTGGACACAGGTTCTGGTCTGCCTGAGTCTTACAGTCCAAGAGAGTGAGAGAGCAAAAATGAAATCCTTGCCTTCGAGGAGTTTACGATATAATGGGTTGTTGAATCTCTGCCCACAAAGTATGAAAGAAACCAAGATTCCAAGCAACTTATGAGTTATGACACAGGAAATAATAATAGCAACAGTATTACTATGGACCAAGTACTGATCTAAACTTTGGGGTATGTGCACATTAATCAGGTTGGACACAGTTCCTGTCCCACATGGAGCTCACATGCTTAATCCCCATTTTGGAAATAAGGTACCTGAGGCTCAGAGAAGTGAAGTGACTTGCCCAAGGTCTCACAGCAGACAGGTGGCAATGCCGAGATTAGAAGCCAGGTCCTTCTGGCTTCCAGGCCCGTGCTCTATCCACTAGGCCACGATGCTTGCCGAAAGCTATGATGTTTGAATGAAAGCTACAGATGGACTGATCAATCAATGATATCTGGTGAGCACTTACCGGATACTAGGTACTGTACTAAGCACTTAGCAGATGAGGAAACTGGAGCACAGAAAGATTAAACGGCTTTCCCCAGATCAAACAGCAGACCAGTGGAGGAGATGGGGGGGGGGGGGGGCGGGGTCTTCTGCGTCTCAGAACCTGGCTCTTTCCACTGACAACTGATTGGTGGCAGAGTTCCCCTCACTCACAAAGACCCACACCCTCTAATCTGGCCCTGGAGCGGGTACTAGCTGAAATGGTTCATCTCTCCTCAGGGACGTAACATGAAAGAATAGAAGAAATTATAACTTTGATCCTCTTATTCTGGGCTTATATTGAAATTTCCCTTACCCGCCCCTCAACCTTCTCCTGCTCCTCTCCAGAGTCACAGGGCCTGTCTTGGGCTGGGAAGCACCGACCTCTGGTGAGAGAGAGGCTCACTTCATCTTGTCCATCCTGGATGCTGGTGGAGGTGACAGGAAGGTCTGGGTAGGGGTGCAAGCCGTCAGGATCCTTCCTCCCTCTCTCAACTTTCCGAATGCCTGCACCTTCCCCTCAGACGATGGCCGGGTTATTTCCTGGGGGATTCCCTTGGGAGGACAGGCCCAGGGCTACACTGAGGTGGCTGAACATCCGGGAATCTAAGAAGGCCGGGATCGTGGGCTCTCTGTGTCCCTGGCCCCCACAACCTAAATGACTGCCCAGTCCCATGTGGTTCCCACTTTGAGACTCCTTCCTGGAAGAACCTTAACGGACTCATCATTTTTTTTTTCCATGATTTGTAAAAGCTTTCTGTTTCAACTCAGGGGATTGGAGATATTTCGTGGTAGGGAGAATTGGCACCCTAGCCCATTTGGTTAGTCATGGTTGAATGTATTATTCAGATTAACTTCGCAAAAAAGAGAAAAAGATCCCAAGATCTCATTCCAGTTCTGCCACTGAATGGCTGTGTGTCACAGGCACCTGTAACATTTTGAAAAGTGTAAGCTCCTTTTGTGCAAAGAATGAACCTTGGCCTTCTGTTGTACTTAAATTTGATTGATTGATTGAATTAGTTAATATTTAAATATTGAATTATATTATGCAATTAATAGTAATAGTAGCAACGGTAAAAGTAGAAAGAGAAATCATAATAGTGTTTATTGAGTGAAAACTGAGAGCATTAAGTGGCTGGAAAAATTCAACATGTACTCCCGCTCCTGGCTTCTGGGCCAGATTTGGGGATCAAAATTAAGCCTAAAACACCCTTCTTCAGCTACCTCTTCCATTTTATTTAATGGCATTTGTGAAGCACTTACTATCTACCAGGCCCTGTATTACCCACTGGGGTAGACACAAGGTAATCAGGTTGGACACAGTCCATGTCCCACATGGGTCCCACAGTATTCATCCCCATTCTCTGAGGCCCAGAACAGTGACGTGACTTTCCCAAGACAATAGAGAGACAAGCAGAGCAGACAAATGACAGAGCTAGGATTGGAACCCAGGTCTTTCTGATTCCCAGGCTACCACCAGCTCTACCCGCTGCTGGTGGTGAATAAAGGGGGTGAATCCAAGTGCATAGATCCATCTCCAGGCATGGGAACTATATTTGAATACCAGTCAAGAACAGCTGGATAGAACCTTTCTACCACACTAGTCAAAGCCATTGATAATAAGCAGCGTGAATCAAGGAAAAGTCTCTAATGACATATACACAGATCTCTGCAGGCTGCCCAAGTCTGCCTAGAGTCAGTCCTTGCAGAGTGAAATTTTCTATCTCAGATGAAAAGACTCCCAACCGGGACCCTCCCCATCGCCATCTTCACGTCCTTTTTCCTCAGGCTGTATATGAGGGGGTTTGGAATTGGGTTGCACCACGGTGTAGAACACGGACACCATCAGGTCCAGCCGGAAGGAAGAACTGGAAGTCAGCTTTAAGTGGTCAAAGGCGGCCGTGCAGAAAAAACGGTGACGAGGACGAGGTGGGGCAGACAGGTCGAGAAGTCTTTGGCCCGACCCTCGGAGGCTGGCATGCTCAGCCCGGCCCGGAAGATGCGCAAGTATGAGACCATGATGGAGACGAAGCAAAAGACACTGAAACAGGCACCAGTGGCTACAGCCACCTTGAAGGCTGCATACGTTTCAGAGCAGGAGAGTTTTATTACCGACAGGACATCGCAGAAAAACTGTGCGATCACATGGGACCTGCTGAAAGGCAGAGAGACTTTCGCAGCTGAAACCAAGACTCCGAATATTGCCCCGGTAAGCCAGGACCTGACTGCCATCTCAAGGCAGGTCCTGCGGTTCATGATGACCTCATAGTAGAGAGCACTGCAGATGGCCAAGTATCAGTCGTACGACATTACCGTGAGCATGGTGAACTCTGTGCTGGCAAAAAGACTCACGAAGAAGACCTGGAAAAAACAGCCAGGAAGGAGATTTCTCTGTGGTCGGTCAGGGAGTTGAGGATGGCTTGGGACGGTGATGGAGATGTAGCAGAGGTCGAGGACGGACGCGTTCCTGAGAAAGAAGTACGTGGGTGTGTGGAGGCACCAGTTGAGGACGGTGACGGTGACGATGAGGAGATTCCCCGTTAGGGCCGCCAGGTAGACCAGGAAGAATAGCGCAGCATGGACCAGCTGCAGCTCCCGGACCTCTGAGAAACCCAGCAGGAGGAATCCCATGACCCTGGAGGCGTTGGATATTTTTGGGAGGCAGCACTGACTTTCTGCATTTGATGAGGGAAGAGCCAAATTTACAGTCCATTGATGGGATGAGTGAAGAAACTGACAGGACATTTGCTAGTGATTCTCTAAGGAGAGGAGACAGTTATTGAATTCAAAATTATCTTTGAGATCCTTAGCCCTGCCATGGGTTCTAATCCCGGCCCTGCCAGATGTCCAGAAGCGGACCCAAGGCAGCAGCATGGCTCAGTGGAAAGAGTCCAGAATTGGGAATCAGAGGTAATAGGTTCTAATACAGGTCCCACCATTTGTCAGCTGTGTGACTTTGGGCAAGTCACTTCACTTCTCTGTGACTGAGTTACCTCATCTGTAAAATGGGGATTAAGACTGTGTGCCCCACGTGGGGCAACCTGATCACCTGGTATCCTCACCAGTGCTTAGAAGAGTACTTTTCACATAGTAAGCACTTAACGAATGTCATAATTATTTTTATTATTATAAAGTCCAGATTTTCACATTATTTTGGTCTATTTTAAGGGAATTTCTGAGATTTTCTCCCTTCCACCACCCCAGAAGGGTTGGTAGACACATCCCCTGACCACATCGAGTTTACAGTCTGGAGGGAGATCTTTTTCTATCTTCGTCTTCAACCCTACCCACTGCCTTAACTTGTTTGTGGCTTCCACTACCCAATACTTTTTGCGGGCGCTCATGTGCACGCGCGTGCGCACACACACACACACACGCACAAATAAAAATGTACACATATACAAACATACACAGACACACACAGCTTCTACCACAGGGAACCTGATTGCAGCAGCTCCTGTAAGGTGGAAAATGAATTCCTTCAGTCGTAGTTATTGAGCACTTTCTGTGTGCAGAGCACTGTACTGAATGCTGGGAAGAATAAAATAGAATAATAAACAGACACAGTCCCTGCCCACAACTAGCTTACAGTATAAAGGAATAACAGATTGTAGTTGGGTTGACTTCAGTGAATGCCTGATCACTGGCTTCAGTGCCATCCACCTGTTCTAATTCTCCCCCTCATTATCTGATTTCTTCAACCAACCCTCCAAAAAGAACCTTCTTACCGTGACTTACTTTCGATGTTTCCTCCTCCCACCTCTGGCTCCCACCCTTCCTTTGGTCTGGAAATCCACCCTTCTCAATTTCCCAGCCCAGAGATATCCCACCCTCAAAGACTTTCTGGAATTCTACCTTCTCAAGGTGGATTTAGCTAATTTATTTCTTCCCACCATCTGTCAGTGACCATCTCTAGACTAAATGCATCTGCAGACCCTCAGGATAGTGTAGGTAAGGTTTATTACTTTAGACTGTAAGCTTCTTGAGAAAACATGTTACTCTGGGACCAGCACTGTACTAAGCACTTGGAAAAGTTCAATATAACTGAGTTGTTAGACACGTTTCCTGCCCACAATGAGCTTAAAGTCTAGAATGATTCCCATTCCTTTAGGCCACGATGCCTCTGCCAAACTGGAATTTCAGTCATACTTCAGTCTTAGCTGCCTCCCTCCAAGATTTTGACAACTCATCAACGTCCAGTGTTTTCTGTGAACGCTATAGGATAACTAAGTATTTGGCTACGTCCAATGCCAATTCCTTGGATAAGTGGTGGTGCGAGATTTTTTGCACAAGGAAGGAGATATTTTGTCCCAGAACGGAGGCTTGGTGAGTGACCTTTTTACAGTCTTCTGCATGGCACCTTCACATCCCTGTTCCTCAGGCTGTAAATGAGGGGGATAAGGTACGGGGGCACCACCGTGTAGAATACGGATGCCAGCAGGTCCAGTACAGAGGGGGAATCTGAGGGTGGCTTCAAGAAAACACAGTCATGACAAAGAGATTGATGACGCCAAGGTGAGACATTTTTGTTGAGAAGGCTTTGACCCAGCCCTCGGCGGCCAGCCTCTTCAGCATGGCCCGGAAGATGCGCACCTATGTGTCGATGATGATAATGAAACAGAGGAAGTCTAACGCTATCCCAGCGGATAGACGCTATCCCACGTCGACGGCGACGTGGTCTTCAGAGCAGGTGATCTTCAGCAGAGAGGGGATGTCACAGAAAAACTGCTCAACGACGCTGGACCTACAGAAGAACAGGGAGAAGGTCGAAGCTGAAAACAAGACTCCAAACAGGCCCCCACTGAGCCCCGACAAGGCCGCCATCTTCCCACAGGTTTCTCTGTTCATGACGACCTTCTAGCGCAGGGAGAGGCAGATGGAGGCGTAGCGGTCATAGAACATCACCGTGAGGACAAACTATTGTGCAGCTGCAAAGAAAACTACCAAGAAGACTTGTGTGACACCACTCTGGAAAGAAATGGATCTGCTGTCAGTCATGGAGTTG
This sequence comes from Tachyglossus aculeatus, assembly GCF_015852505.1. Lineage (NCBI taxonomy): Eukaryota > Metazoa > Chordata > Mammalia > Monotremata > Tachyglossidae > Tachyglossus > Tachyglossus aculeatus. Next base: position 6,637,091 of record NW_024044830.1, on the reverse strand, counting down.
TGGATGGATTTGGGGATGGTGATGGAGATGTAGCAGAGGTCGATGACGCACAGGATCCTGAGGAAGAAATACATGGGGCTGTGGAGGCGCCGGTCGTGGATGGTGATGGTGACGATGAGGAGATTCCCCGTCAGGGTCAGGGTCGCTGGGTAGACCAGGAAGAACAGCGAGGTGTGGACGAACTGCAGCTCCCGGACCGCAGAGAAACCAAATAGGAGGGATCCCGTCGCTGAGGAGACGCTGGGCATTTGTGGGAGGCAGGATTGACGTTTTGCGGTGGATGAGGGAAGAGCCAAAGTTAGAGTCCATTGGTGGGATGAGTGAAGAAACTGACAGGACATTTGCTAGTGGTTCTCTATGGAAAGGAGATAGGTCTTCTAGACTTCTAGACTGTGAGCCCACTCTTCTAGACTGTGAGCCTACTGTTGGGTAGGGACCGTCTCTATATGTTGCCAACTTGTACTTCACAAGCGCTTAGTACAGTGCTCTGCAAACAGTAACCGCTCAATAAGTACGATTGAATGAATGAATAGTTATTGAATTCTAAATGATCGTTGAGTATCATATCCTGCAGGGATAAGGAAAGATCCAGATCCAGATTATCTCCCCTCCACCACCCCGAGTTGGTAGACACATTCCCTGTCCTCGTCGAGCTTACAGTCTGAAAGAAGATCGTTTTCAATCTTCCTATTCAACCCTTCCCACGGTCTGAACTTGTCCGCAGCTTCTACTACCCAATACTTTGCGTGCACCCACATACACTCACAAACACACAGAGCCTCTAACACATGGAACCTGATAACAGCAGCTCCTGTAAAGTGGAAAATGATTTCATTCAGTAACATTTATTAAGCGCTTACTGTGTGCAGAGCTAAAAGGTGTGGAGAGTACAATATCATCATCATCATCATAAATCGGATTTATTGAGCGCTTACTATGTGCAGAGCACTGTACTAAGCGCTTGGGAAGTACAAATTGGCAACATATAGAGACAGTCCCTACCCAACAGTGGGCTCACAGTCTAAAAGGGGGAGACAGAGAACAAAACCAAACATACTAACAAAATAAAATAAATAGAATAGATATGTACAAGTAAAATAAATAAATAAATAAATAGAGTGATAAATATGTACAAACATACATACATATATACAGGTGCTGTGGGGAAGGGAAGGAGGTAAGAAGGGGGGGATGGAGAGGGGGACGAGGGGGTGAGGAAGGAAGGGGATCAGTTTGGGAAGACCTCCTGGAGGAGGTGAGCTCTCAATAGGGCCTTGAAGGGAGGAAGAGAGCTAGATTGGCGTATGGGTAGAGGGGGGGCATTCCTGGCCCGGGGGATGACGTGGGACGGGGGCCGACTGCGGGACAGACGAGAACGAGGTACGGTGAGGAGATTAGCGGCGGAGGAGCGGAGGGTGCGGGCTGGGCTGTAGAAGGAGAGAAGGGAGGTGAGGTAGGAGGGGGCGAGGTGATGGAGAGCCTTGAAGCCCAGGGTGAGGAGTTTCTGCCTGATGCGCAGATTGGTAGCCACTGGAGATTTTTGAGGAGGGGAGTAATATGCCCAGAGCGTTTCTGGACAAAGATAATCCGGCAGCAGCATGAAGTATGGATTGAAGTGGAGAGAGACATGAGGATGGGAGATCAGAGAGAAGGCTGATGCAGTAGTCCAGACGGGATAGGATGAGAGCTTGAATGAGCAGGGTAGCGGTATGGATGGAGAGGAAAGGACAGATCTTGGCAATGTTGTGGAGCTGAGACCGGCAGGTTTTGGTGACGGCTTGGATGTGAGGGGTGAATGAGAGAGCGGAGTCGAGGATGACACCAAGGTTGCGGGCTTGTGAGACGGGAAGGATGGTAGTGCCGTCAACGGAGATGGGAAAGTCAGGGAGAGGGCAAGGTTTGGGAGGGAAAACAAGGATTTCAGTCCAATAGAATAACAAACAGACAAAGTCCCTGCCCACACAAGCTTACAGTCTAGAGGAGTAACGGCTTGTTTTGGGTTGATTTCACTGGCTTCAGTGCCATCCACCTGCTCTAACTCTCTTCCTCATTACCTGCTTTCTTCAACCAACCCTCCAGAGAGAATCGTCCTACTGCGATTCGCTTCCGATGCTTCCTCCTCCCACCTCTGACTTCCACCCTTCCTTTGGCCTGGAAATCTACCCTTAGCAATTCCCCAGCCCGAAGATATCCCAAACTTAAAAACTCTCTGGAATTCTATCTTCTCAAGGTGGATATAGCTAATTCACTTCTTCCCTCCATCTGTCAGTGAGCATCCACAAACCACCAGGATATTGCTGGTGAAGGTAAGGTTTATTACTCTAGCCTGTAAGCTCCTTGAGGAAACATGTCTACCATCTCATTTATATTGTATTACTCCAAGCATTTAGTTCGGTGCTCTGCACAACGTGAGCGCTGAATAAATGTCTCCGATTGGTTGATTAATGTCTGCTTTTTCACTAGACGGTGAGATCTTTGTAGGTAAGGAACATGTCTATCAACTCTTTTATAGGGTATTCTCCTCAGCATTCAGAATAGCGCTCTGAACACATTAAGCACTCAAAAAATATGATTATCAAGCATTAATAATAATAATAATGGTATTATTTGTTAAGTGCTTACTATGTGCCAAGTACTGTTCTATACACTGCGGGAGATAGAAGATAATCAGGTTGTCCCACCTGGGGCCCATAGTCTTAACCCCCATTTTACAGATGAGGTAACAGAGGCATAGAGAAGTTAAGTGAGTTGCCCGAAGTCACATAGCTATAAACTGGCACAGCTGGGATTAGAGCCCATGACATCTGACTCCCGCGCCCGTGCTCTTTCCACTACGCCACACAGCTTCTCATCCACATACCCATTGTTCCGTTCTTTTCTCCTCCCAGTTCTAGATAACATTTTGCCTATCTAGCCTATTATATTGGGAAGTCTTTGAGAGCAGGGATCATGCCCTTTACCTCTCTCTTTATGGTATTTCTTAAGCTCTCATTATGTGTCAGGCATTGTACTAAACTCTGGGGTGAATCCAAGAAAATTGGGAGGGTCACAGTCCCTGTCCCACATAGGGCTCACAGTGTCAGTCCCCATTTTGCAGATGAGGGAACTGAGGCAAAGAAAAGCAAAGTGACTTGCCCCAAATCCCCCAGAAGAAAAGCAGTCTGGCCTAGTTGAAAGAATGTGGGCGTGGGCTGTAATTCGTGCTGTACCAATTGCTTGCTGTGTGACCTTGTGCAGGTCACATATCTTTTCTGTGCCCCAATTCTCCTGTTCTCCCTCCTGCTCAGGCTGTGAGCGCCATGACGTATAGAGACTGTGTCCAACCTGATTAACTTGCCCAGCGCTTAGAACAATCTTTGACACATAGTAAGCACATAACAAATACCACTAAAAGTGAAAAATAAGGGGAACCATTATTAGAACCCAGGTCCTCTGACTCCCAGCCTATGCTAGACTAGGCCACACTGCTTCTTTCTTGAATCCTCCCAAGATTTGGAGGGGGGAGTCCTGGGAGGAGGAATTAGTGATGAAGCATCTGGCTGGTGCAGTCTCAGTCATACCCTCTTGTCCCTGCCCGGAGGGTTGAACTGATGGTTGAAGTCAAAATGGCATAGGGCTGACGCTATGTCATAATGTCCTAGCTCAGTAACCATGGTAGCTGGGGTTTGGGCGGTGGATGGAGGGGGCCCGGGGGCAACCATAGGGGCAAATGTATTCTCTCTGCTTGTGTACAAAGCCCTGGTTCCAACTCCACGCTGGGCCCCGGGTATGAACGTGTTCCCAGAGTGACCCTCACACTCACATCGATGAACCTCATTGGCCCTACCTGTCCCTCCCCGCTCCTGATCACTCTCACCGGACCAGTGTGGGGCTGGGGGGGGGGCTAATCCGCTCTAGGCTGGGCTGGGGACCCCCTATCCTCGTACACCTGGATGCAGCGGCCACGGAGGGACAGCGAGGAGCTGTCAGCCCCTCTATTCTCTCCCGCAGACACTGAGACGTGGTTTCCAGACAGGGTCCCCGTCCCCTTAGAAAAAGCCACCACTGCTCCTAGGAGTTTCCCCAGAGGACTGGATCACTGCAACTTGTCCCCACAGTCTTTGCGTCCCCACAGAGATGAGGATAAGGTGAAGGCACTTGTCTGCAGGGTTTCCATGGCAATAGAATCCTAATGGTACTGGCTGTTAGTGACCATCTAGGTCAAAGGGTGGAGGCTTCAGCTTCTTGTTTTTCATCGATGGTATCTGTTAAGTGCTTATTATGTGCAGGGCACCGTACTAAGTCCTGGAATTCGATACAGGCTAATCAGGTTCGACATAGTCCCTGTCCCACATGGGCTCACAGTCTCAATCCCCACTTCACATATGAGGGCCAGAGAAGTGAAGAGATTTTTCCAAGGTCACACAGCAGAAAGGTAGCAAAACCGAGATGAGAATCCAGGTTATTCTGATTCCCAGGTCCATGCTCTATCAACTAGGCCACGCTGCTTCTCTGAGTTTCATGTTGTTCATGACAACAAAAAATCAGTCGGTCATTTAATCGGTTGTATTTCTGACATCTTCTGGTTGCGATTCTAGAGAGAATGAGAAATGACTCGAAATCCATCTTAAGACCCTCCCCATGGCTGGCTAGGGGATCAACCCAGAAATGCAGCGTAAGAAGCAGCTTAGCGTAGTGGTAAGAGCCTGCGCTTGGGAGTCAGAGGACGTGGATTCTAATCGCGGCTCCGCTACCTGTCGGCTGCGTGACCTTGGGCAAGCCACTTACCTTCTCTGGGCCTCAATTACCTCATCTAGAAAATGGGGATTAAGACTGTGAACCCCAGGTGGGACAACCTTATTATGTTCTGTCTACCCCAGCGCTTAGAACAGTGCTTGACACATAGTAAGCACTTAACAAATGCAAATATCATTATTGTTATTATTATTATCAGTTTGGGAGGGGTAAGGGGCTCTGAGAACAGGGTGATGAGAAGGAATCACTGATACTGGCTGGATGGATAAGACGGGAAAATCCCTGGTTTCAGAAGGAATAGGTTGTAGCCTAGGGTTCATCCTCTTCTATCTCAGAGCTGAGACAAAGTTCCAAACTGGGGAGAGGAGTTCACTGCATTCTCTCCTCTGAATGGCCCTGTCCCCTTTCAAAATATCTCAGTGATGGAAAATGGAGAAATAATCTATCAGCCCACATTTCCTCCTCCTCCCTTCCAGTCCATCAGAACACATCTTTCTCATCTTCAAAGCCCCTCATCATCCCACAACTTCCAGGATGCTAAGCACAATTCATTTTTCTTCTCCCTAAGTCATCTTCTCCCAACTACCAATCAGCATCGTAGACCACCTCTCCATTTTTGCACTAACATTCACCATTATAGTTTTGTACATAGTGGGTTCTATAAAACGTACTCTTTAAGCACACAGTCATCTAATTACCATTCTTTCCATTGTCTTCTTCGTTCTCTCATTAATTAATTCCTTGTCTATCTCCCCTGTTAGATTTTAAGGTCCTGGAAAGCAGGGATAATGTTTAATTTATCTTGATCTCTCTGAAGGGTTTACTACAGTACTTTATACCCAGGATGAATTATACAAATACCATTAATTGATCGATGGATGGATTGATAGATTGATGAATGGATGAGTTGTTGGACGGATGGATGGAAGGAAGGGTGGGTGGGTAGATGGATGAATAGATGGATGGATGGGTGGATTGCCTGCTGGGTGACCTTAGGCAAGGCACTTCACTTCTCCGTGCCTCGGTTATCTCACCTGTAAAATGGGAATTGAGACTGCGAGAACCATGTGAGGTAGGGACTGTGTAAAACCTGATTAGCTTGCATCCATCCCAGTACTTAGTACAGTGCCTGGCACATAGTAAGGGATTAATGAATACCACTATTATTATTATTATAGATGTCTGGATGGGTGGAAGAAATGATGGATGGATAGATGGACAGTCAGATGGGTGAATAAGCAGATAAATGGACGGATGTATGGTCGGATGGGTGGATGGATGGATGAACGAATGGATTCGAGGCAAGGATTTGATCAGTCAAATCCATTCTTCCATTCATTCCATCGTATCTATTGAGCACTTACTGTGTGCAGAGAACTGCACTAAGTGCTTGGAAAATATAATTCAGCAACAAATAGAGATACCTGCCCACAACGGGCTCACAGTTTAAAAGTGGGGAGATAAGTATCAAAACAACTAAACAGGCAAATGTGAGGGACAGTTTCAATGATTGCGACCCTTCTCCCTTGTCACCCTCTGATTTTCAGATTTTCATAACCACCAAGAGAGATCTTACAATTCATAGAATTACTGTTATTATAAGTATTGAATTTATTAAAATTTTACTTGCAAAAGACCGCCAACTGCAGGAGTATAAAAAAACTACTCAGATCGGACACGTTTCCTGGCACACAGGGGCTCCGATTGTAAGAGAAAAAGAGAGCACACATTGAATCCCGATTTTACAGAGAGACGCAAAGATATTGCGTGGCTGGACCAAGACCATACAGCAGGCCAAAAGTAGCATTGGGCAGACTTTCCAAATCTCATGTTTTCCAGCCTCATGCTCATTCCATTAAACCATGTTGCCGCCCAAACAATCAGTTGTCAGTCATTCATTCAGTCATTCAGTCATATTAATTGAGCGCTTACCATGTGCAGAGCATCTTACTAAGCACTTGGAATGTACAATACGGAACAAAGATCCCTTCCCACACCAGGCTTACAGTCACACATGGTTTATCAACCTCTGTCCCAGACATTGACAAATCCTCAGGCTCTGGACTTTCTCTTTCGACAGCTCTTTATATGGATACCCCCACGGTCAGAATCCTGTTGAGGAATGGGATAGTCAGCAAAAGGAAACAGACATTTTGTCCCTTAGAGGAAGGAGGAGGAATCTCCCCTTATGGACTCTCCACAGGGCAGCCTTCATGTCCCAGTTCCTCAGGCTGTAGATGAGGGGGTTCAGAGCCAAGAGCAACCACGGATTAGAACACGAACAACAGCGGGTCCAGCGTCGAGAGCGATCCTGATGAAGGCCTCATGTAAGCACAGAAACAAGTCATGGCAAAGAGAGTGACGACGACAAGGTGGAGCAGGCAGGTGGAGAAGGCTTTGGCCCGACCCTCGGCGGCCTGCATCCTCAGCACGGCCCAGAAGATGTGCATGTAGGAGACGATGATGAGAATGAAACAGACGACACCTAAAGCTATCCTACTGGTGACACTCACATACTTGGTGGAGTGGTTCTAGGCGCAGGAGATTTTCAGTAGGGTGGGGGCGTCACAGAAGAACTGCTGGACGATATTGGACCTACAGAAGCTCAGGGACAAAGTCGAAGCTGAATACAAGACCCCAAACATTACCCCGGTGATCCAGGAGGTGAACGACTTCTTTCCACATGCGGTGTTGTTCATGATGAGCACATAGCGCAGGGGGCAGCAGGTGGCGGCGTAGCGGTCGATGGACATCACTGTGAGGAGGAGAAACTCTGAACCCGCAAACAGGACCACCAGGAAGACTTGAACGACACAGTCCAAGATGGAGATGGAGTTGCAATTGGTAAAGGAGTTGAGGAGGGTGTTGGAGGCGATCAGGGTGATGAGGCAGAGGTCGAGGATGGACAGGAAATATGTACTTCTTCACTGTGAGTCCGCTGTTGGGTAGGGACCGTCTCTTTATGTTGCCGAATTGTACCATCCAAGAGCTCAGTATAGTTCTCTGCACACAATAAGCGCTCAGTAAATACGATTGGATGAATGTGAGTGTGGAGGCGCCGGTCGAGGACGGTGATTACGAAGATGAGGAGATTCCCCATCAGGACCTCCAAGTAGACCAGGAAGAACAGGAGGACCATAACTCAGAACAGTGCTCCGCGCTTAGAATAGTGCTCAGCGCTCAGAACAGTGCTTTGCACATAGTAAGCGCTTAATAAATGCCATAAAAAACAGCGTGGTGTGGACCAGCTGCAGCTCCCGGATCTCTGAGAAACCCAGCAGGAGGAATTTCGTCACCTTTAAGACGTTGGGCATATTGCGGAGGCAGCATTGACTTTCTGCATGCGATGAGGAAGAGTCAAAGTTAGAGTCAATTGATGTGTTGACTATAGAAATTGACAGGACACTTGCTCGTGATTCTCTATGGAGAGGAGACAGTTATTGAATTCAAAATGATCTTTGAACATTTCTGGGGAATGATGTCGACTCCCTGCACAGGAGGAGAGAGTGAAGACTTCGATTTAGAGACGGGTGAAGGAAAAAGTCTAAGTCAATCAATTCTATTTATTGATTACCTAAAGGGGACACGGTATCAGTACATATGATCACTGCCCCCAAGGAGCTTCCATTCTGTTGGAAGCACCAAACTTCGAGCAGTGTAGATGCAGGGTGCACCATGGGAAGAAAACAGGCTTGGGAGTCAGAAACCCTGGGTTCTAATCACACCTCTCCCAGTAATCTGCTGCATAGCCATGGGGAAAGTTACTTAATTTCTTAATGTATCAGTTTCTCAATAGTGAAATGAGGATTCAATACCTGTTTTTCCTCCTACTTAGTCAGTGAATACCTCTTGGGACACGGACTGTGTTCTACCAGGTTGACCTGAATCTCCTCCAGCAATGAATGCTTTGCTTGGCACATAGTAAGCACTTAATAAATATCACGAGAATTATTTTTGGTTGAGGAGACCGAAATTAAAATGAATGTTGAATAGGAGAGGACAGAGAACATGAAGATATGTATATGACTGTTGTGAAATTTTTTCGGTGCTTTTCGAGTCAAACAAGAAGTGACTTTACAAATAAAATCATCCATTTAGTGGAGATAAAATGGGCCTGGTTGACATAAGCACCTGGATTCTAGTGCTGTCTCTGCCCCTTGTCCGCTGTATGACCTGCAGCCAGTCACTTACGTTCTCTGTGCCTCAGTTGCCTCATCTACAAATTGGGGTTATGACTGAAAGCACCATGTGGGGCATGGACTGTGTTCAACCTGATTAGCGTGTATCTAAATATAATAAGCACTTAATGATACAATAAAACAAACAACAAAAATAAAACCCAGGTTTACATCAAACCGATTCAGTTTGCTCAATATCTGCATTCACACTTGTCCTCACACAAACACGAGCATATATCATTATTCATCTAGTCCTTTCATAAAGCATCGCTCCTCTCTTCAATCTCCTCTCAGGGCAAGTTGTGTCTTTTCACAAGGAGCAAAAACTCACAATCGGCTTGAAGTCTCTCTGCCCTATGACAGCACTTCACCACCTTTCCATCATTCAACTCGTCTTCTCAGATCTCAAAGCAACTTTCTAGTTGTTACTCACGGTCGACTCCCCTGTTTCCCTCCTAGCCTGGAACTCCCTCTTCTATCCATTCAAAATCAGAGAGATCACAGTTCCTTCCGAATTCTGAGCACTGCTAAAATCCCCTCCACCTCCAACCAACTACCCTGATTCATTTCCCAGCCCTCTCAACCCACCTCACCTCGCACAAGTGAAATTCAACTCATTTCCATCCACATTTAGTGGAAAAAACATGTGCCCAGGAATTCTCCTCTTGATGGTGAGCTTCTTGAGGACAGCGTACACATCTACCAGCTCTATTCTATTGTACTCTCCCAGGCATAGCCGAGTGGGAGTCAGAGGACTTTGGCTTCAATCCTGCCTCTGTCCTTTTCTGCTGTGGGACCTTAGGCAAGTCGCTTCACTTCTCTGGGCCTTAGTTTCTTCATCTGTAAAATGGCATACAATAATTGCATATTCATATTTCAATTATTTTTTTCCTTCTATAAGGGGCATGGGCTATGTCTGTTATGGTGTTATAGAGTGGATAGAGCACGAGCCTGGGAGTCAGAATGAGTCAGAAGAACCTGGGTTCTAATTCTGGCTCTACCACATGCCAGCTGTGTGACCATGGGCAAGTCATTAAACTTCTCTAAGCCTCAGATACCTCATCTGTAAAATGGGGGTTTAGACTGTGAGCCCCATGTGGATCAAGGACTATATCCAACCTGCTTAACTTTTTCTGCTCCAGCGTTTAGGACAGTGCTTGGGACGTAGTAAGAGCGTACTATAAGAGAATACTACTATTCTATTTCTATTACTACTACTACTACTACTACTACTACTACTACTATTACTATTATTACTCTCCAAGGGCTTAGTGCACACAATAAGTGCTCAAGCAACATGATTCAAGATTAATTTAATGATAGTAAATTAGACTGTTTCAACCTATCCCAGTAGGCTGGAAGGCCCACGATGGCAGGGATTCCTACCTTTCGCACTATTTGTCTTCTCCCATCATTTGGGAAGAACTCTTACAGGTTCCCCTGGCCTGGAATGCCCTCCCTCTGCCCATCCGTCAAGCTAGCTCTCTTCCTCCCTTCAAGGCCATACTGAGAGCTCACCTTCTCTAGGAGGCCTTCCCAGACTGAGCCCCCTCCTTCCTCTTCACCTCTTCCCCCTCTCCATCCCTCCGTCTTACCTCCTTCCCTTCCCCACAGCACCCGTATATATGTATTTAGGTCTGTACATCTTTATTACTCTATTTATTTATTTCTTTATTTTACTTGTACATATCTATTCTATTTATTTCATTTTGTTAATATGCTTGGTTTTGTTCTCTGTCTCCCCCTTCCAGACTGTGAGCCCACTGTTCGGTAGGGACTGTCTCTATATGTTGCCAACTTGTACTTCCCAAGCGCTTAGTACAGTGCTCTGCACACCGTAAGCGCTCAATAAATACGATTAATTACAGGTAGGAATTGCTGATAGTGCCAGTGGCTGTTCAAAGCTGTTCACAGTCTCTCAGCCCTGCCAGTCATTTACCCTCTGCAAAGGATTCTGGGACCCACTGAAGGCCAAGGTGACTGTCCACAGTGCTGATGCTGTACCAGAGAACCATAGCCGGGAGGGTAGTTGGCATGGCAGCAAGTTTGAGAAAGAAGGAGGAGAGTTATGTGATAGGGGTCACAGAACTGGAAAAAAACCTCCCCTCTTATTAGCACCCATGCCCTGCTGGGGGCTACAGCCCTGGTCCGAGCCCCAACTTAGGCCCCAGACTGGCTTCATCTCTTCTATCCTCATCCACATCCCTCCCTGCCTCTCTATCCCACTCAAGTCCCGGTCACTCTCTCAGAGCAGCGTGGGACTGGGGGTCGCTGACTTCTGCAGTGTTGGGCTGGTCCCCTCTTTCTCCTCAGACTCCTGGGTTCGATCAGCCAGAAAGGAACAGAGAGAAGTCCTTGACCCCAACGTTCTCCCTCAGTGACCGAGAAGCTCTCCGGACCGGGCCCCCGTCCCTGTAGATAAAGCAGGAGTTGCTCCGAAGGGGATCCCAGAAGGATGGCTCGGGGCCCTGCCGAGGGACCTCGTGGCCTGGACAATCCAAGCACCCTCTGGTCACGTGGTTCCTGAAGTTCCTGGTAGACAAGGGCCCGATCCTTGCAGCATCAGCGATGGTGTCGGCCCCTGGTGTTCCGGGGTGGAAACAGCAGCGTCTGCATCCCAGAGTCCCAACTGTTCTTGTTTTCAACGACAGTCTTTACCCAATGTGAATGCTTTCACCATTGTCTAATTCACAACCTGCGATACTCAATCTGTCAGTCAATCAGTCAACTGTAGTTTTTTCTTATAGTCTTTCTCAAGCGTTTACTATATATCAGGCATGATACAAGTGCTGGAGCAGGTACAATCTAATCAGGTTGGACAGAGTCCATGTGCCCCGTGGGGCTCACAACTCAATTCCCACTTTACAGACGAGGGAACTGAGGCACGGAGAATTTACATGACCCTGCCCAAGGTCACACAGCAGACAAGTTGTGGAACCGATATCAGAACCCATGTCCATTTGAATCCCAGGCCCACGCTCTACCCACTAGGAAACGTTGATTCTTCTGACTTGTCCTGATTACAATTCCGTTGAAGTTCTGTTCATATTAAATATATAACCTGTACACTTGAATCAAGTGTTCATCCACTTTCACATCTTTCCTTTCTCTCCTTCCTCCTTTACGTAATTTATTCTGTGTCTATCTCCCCTTTAGATCATAATCTCCTGGAGAGCAGGAAGAGTGTAATTTTATCTCTTTTTAACTCTCCTTGGAGCTTGCTACAGTGCTTTGCACGCGGGATGTGGTCAATAAACACCTTTGAAAATATAATAGTAATACCTACGGTCTTTGTTAAGCGTTTACTATGTGCCAAGCACTGTTCTAAGTGCTAAAGTAGATACTAGGTATCAGGTTGGACAGAGTCCCTGTCCCACATGGGCCTCACAGTCTCATTCCCCATTTCACAGATGAGGGAATTGAGGCACAGAGAATTGAAGTGACGTGTCCAAGATCAAATGGCAGACAAGTAGCGGAACCGGGATTAGAACCTACGACCTCTGACTACCAAGTCCCTGCTCTGGATGGATGAACTGATGGATGGATAGATGAATTGTTGGAAAGATGGATGGAAGGAAGGAAGGAAAGATGGATTGATGCGAGAGGATGGATTTTATAAGACAGATGGAGCTGCAGTCATCCTTTCGTCTCTTCTCCCTTACCTCTTCCCATTTTCCAACTTTCATTCCCATCCCGAGAGTCATGCTAAAGAGTGCATAACTATAATTTCGATGTCATTACTAGTAGTGATATCCTTATTGTATTTATTAAGACGTTGTGTGCTTAAATTGTTCTACTTGCTGGTGTAGAAACAAAAGAACCAGTCCAGACACAATCCCTGTCCTACTGGGGCTCAGAGTGTGAGGGGAAAAGAGATCCTAGGGATGTTAGTCACTGCCCCGAGGTCACAAAGCAAGCCAGTAGCAGAGCTGGCAACAGAACGCAAGTCTCAATCAATAGGTCAATCATATTTATTGATCACTTACTCTGGGCTCAGCACTGTACTAAGCACTTGGAAAAGTTCAATATAACAGAGTTGGTAGACACTTTCCCTGCACATGATGAGATTTCAGGCTAGAGCGATTTCCATTCTTTTGGGCAATGATAAATTTTTTTTAATGTGGCATTTGTTAAACACTTGCTATGTGCAAACACTGTTCTAAGCACTGGAGTAGATAAAAGATAATCGGGTTGTCCCACGTGAGGTTCACAGTCTTAATCCCCGTTTTACAGATGAGGTAACCGAGACACGGAGAAGGTAAGCGGCTCGTCCAAGGTCACACAGAAGAAAAGTGGCAGAGCAGGGATTAGAACCGCCCCCAAACTGTATTTACTGTACTAAGCACTTGGACGACATCTGTTTAAGAGAGTTATTAAACATATTCCTTGCCCACAATGAGTTTACAGTCTACAGGGACTCCCTTTCCCTCGGGCCATGATGCCTGCCCATAACTGGATTGTCAGTCTTGGCCACCTCCTTCCCAGACTTCGACAATTTATCAACATCCAGAATTTTTTGTGAACCCTGTAGGTTAGCTAAGTATCTGGCTATGTTCAAGGGCAATTCCTTGGTTAAGTGGTGGTGTGAGATTATTTGCACAGGTCAGGAGATATTTTGTCCCAGAGCAGAGGCTGGTTGAGTGACACTTTTAGGATCCTGCCCATGGCGGCCTTCACGTCCCGGTTCCTTAGTCTATAGATGAGGGTGTTCAGGGAGGGGGGCACCACAGTGTAGAACACAGACACCAGCAGGTCCACAATCAAGGAGGAGTCTGAGGGCGGCTTGATGTAGACAATTACACCCGCAGAGAGGAAAACAGTGACGACGATGAGGTGGGGCAGGAGCGTGGAGAAGGCTTTAGCCCGACTCTCGGCGGCCGACATCCTCAGCACGGGGCTTCAATTGCCACCTCTATGCAAATGATTCTCAAATTTCCCTCTCCAGCCCTGATCTCTCTCTCTCTCTCTCTCTCTCTCTCTCTCTCTCTCTCTCTCTCTCTCTCTCTCTCTCGTTTGCTATTTTCAAGACCTCTCCACTGGGATGTCCTCCTGTCACTTCAAACTTACCATGTCAAAAACAGATCTTCTTATCTTCCCACCCTAACCAAATCCTGTCCTCCCGTCCTCCCCCTAACTTTCCTTTTATTATAGATGGCATCACCATCCTTCCTCTCTCACTCTCAGAGACAGGGATGAAACTTCTTTCTCTCTTTCGACCTACATTGCCATTCCATCATTAAATCCTGCCAGTTTGACCTTCAAAACAATGCTTAATTCTGCCCTTTCCACTCTATCTAAACTGCTACCACCATAATAAAATCACCTATCCTATTCTGTCTTGTTTGCTTTATCAGCTTCCTTGCTGACCTCCCTGACTCCAGTGTCTCCCCTCTCCAGTCCATACTCCTCTCTGATGCCCACAACATTTTCCCACGAAAACGTTCAGGCCATGTTTCCCCACTCCTCTAGAAACTCCAGTGATTACCCATCCACCTTCACTTCAAACAGAAACTCCTCACCTTTGGCTGTAAAGTCCTCCATCACCTTGCCCCTGTCTACCACACCTCACTACTTTTCTACTACAGTACAGCCCACACACTTTGCTCCTCTAACAACCACTTTCTCCCTGTGCCTCAATCTCATCAGTTTCAACACTGACTTGTCACCTTGTCCCACGTCTGAGATGGAACACACTTTCTCATATTGACAGACAATTGCTCTCCCCCAAGTTCAAAGCCTTATTGCATAATAATAATAATAATAATAATAATAATAATAACAATTATGGAATTTGTTAAGCACGTACTGCGTGCCACGAACTCTTCTAAGCACTGAGGTAGATACAGGGTAATCAGGTTGTCCCACGTGGGGCTCACACTTTTACCGTGGGGTGCACATTTCCAAAAGGCCTTCCCTTTTCCCATTTCCTTTTCCACCACTCTTTCTGCATCACCCTGACCTGGCTCCCTTTATTCATCCACCCTCACCAACTCTGAAATCCCTCTCTCTGATCATAATCTTCTCACCTGCCTCCTCACTCACACTCCTTTCCCCTGCAAATCCATATTGCTCCCTCACAGAGATCTCCCCTCTCTTGACCCGATCCATCTTTCTGAGCGCCTCACCTCGCCTCCCTCTCCTCTCTACCCAGTCTTGATGATCAGATTACTGCTCTCAACTCTACCCTTTCTACTCAGCTAGACTCACTCGCTCCCTTTTCCCTTCGCCGCTCTCGTACCACTAACCCACAGCCCTGGTTCACTGCCACTGCCCGCCTCCTTCGCTCTTATGCTCGAGCTGCCGAACGCTTCTGGCGAAAGTCTAAACACCATGCCAACTTCGTTCACTTCAAGTTTATCCTTTCCTGCCTTAACTCTGCCCTCTCCTCTGCCAGACAAAACTATTTCTCCTCCCTTATTAACACCCATGCCCATCATCCCCGCCAGCTCTTCCGTACATTCAACTCCCTTCTCAGGCCCCTGGTTGCTCCCCCTCCTCCTTCCCTCACCCCCAACGATCTGGCCTCCTACTTCATTAACAAAATTAAATCCATCAGGTCCGACCTCCCCAAAGTCACTTCCTGCCTTTCTCCAACCGCCCGGCTCTCAACACTCTCTGCTACTCTCCCATCCTTCCCAGCAGTATCCTCAGAGAAGCTCTCCTCCCTCCTCTTAAGTGCTACTCCGGGCACCTGTGCTTCTGACCCCATTCCCTCTCATCTCATGAAATCTCTGGCTCCATCCCTTCTCCCCTCCTTAACTTCCATCTTCAACCGCTCACTCTCCACTGGTTCCTTCCCCTCTGCCTTCAAACATGCCCATGTCTCTCCCATCCTAAAAATATCCTCTCTTGATCCCACCACACCTTCTAGTTATCGCCCCATCTCCCTCCTACCATTCCTTTCCAAACTCCTTGAACGAGTTGTCTACACGTGCTGCCTAGAATTCCTCAACACCAACTCTCTCCTCGACCCCCTCAAGTCTGGCTTCCGTCCCCTACATTCCACGGAAATCGCCCTCTCACAGGTCACCAATGACCTCCTGCTTGCCAAATCCAACGGCTCTTACTCGATCCTAATCCTCCTCGACCTCTCAGCTGCCTTCGACACTGTGGACCACCCCCTTCTCCTCAACACGCTATCTGACCTTGGTTTCACAGACTCCGTCCTCTCCTGGTTCCCCTCTTATCTCTACGGTCGTTCATTCTCAGTCTCTTTTGCAGGCTCCTCCTCCCCCTCCCATCCCCTTACTGTGGGGGTTCCCCAAGGTTCAGTGCTTGTTCCCCTTCTGTTCTCGATCTACACTCACTCGGTGACCACATTCGCTCCCACGGTTTCAACTATCACTTCTACGCTGCTGACACCCAGATCTACATCTCTGTTCCGCGCTCTCCCCCTCTCTCCAGGCTCACATCTCTTCCTGCCTTCAGGACATCTCCATCTGGATGTCTGCCCGCCACCTAAAACTCAACATGTCTAAGACTGAACTTCTTGTCTTCCCTCCCAAACCCTGCCCTCTCCCTGACTTTCCCATCACTGTTGACGGCACTACCATCCTTCCCGTCTCACAAGCCCACAACCTTGGTGTCATCCTCGATTCCGCTCTCTCATTCACCCCTCATATCCAAGATGTCACCAAAACCTGCCGGTCTCAGCTCCACAACATTGCCAAGATCTCCCCTTTCCTCTCCATCGAAACCGCTACCCTGCTCGTTCAACCTCTCATCCTATCCCGTCTGGACTACTGCATCAGCCTCCTCTCTGGTCTCCCATCCTCTTTTCTCTCCCCACTTCAATCCATACTTCACGCCGCTGCCTGGATTGTCTTTGTCCAGAAACGCTCTGGGCATGTTACTCCCCTCCTCAAAAATCTCCAGTGGCTACCAATCAATCTGCGCATCAGGCAGAAACTCCTCACCCTGGGCTTCAAGGCTGTCCATCACCTCGCCCCCTCCTACCTCACCTCCCTTCTCTCCTTCTACAGCCCACCCCGCACCCTCCGCTCCTCTGCCGCTAATCTCCTCATCGTGTCTCGTTCTCGCCTGTCCCGCCGTCGACCCCCGGCCCACGTCATCCCCCTGGCCTGGAATGCCTTCCCTCTGCTCATCCGCCAAGCTAGCTCTCTTCCTCCCTTCAAGGCCCTACTGAGAGCTCACCTCCTCCAGGAGGCCTTCCCAGACTGAGCCCCTTCCTTCCTCTCCCCCTCGTCCCCCTCTCCATCTCCGCATCTTACCTCCTTCCCTTCCCCATAGCACCTGTATATACGTATATATGTTTGTACATATTTATCACTCTATTTATTTATTTATCTATTTTACTTGTACATATCTATTCTATTTATTTTATTTTGTTAGTATGTTTGGTTTTGTTCTCTGTCTACCCCTTTTTGACCGTGAGCCCACTGTTGGGTAGGGACTGTCTCTATATGTTGCCAACTTGTACTTCCCAAGCGCTTAGTACAGTGATCTGCACACAGTAAACACTCAATAAATACGATTGATTGATTGATCCCGATCCCCGACCCAGCCCCACAGCCCTTTTGTCCATATCTCTAGTTCATTTAGTTTTTATTTATATCTGTCTGCCCTCCGAGACTGTAAACTCTTTGTGGTCAGGGTATATATCTGTTATATTGCTAAATTGTACTCTCTAAAGGGCTTGGTATAGTGCTCTGAGCACAGTAAGCACTTAATGAGTACGATTGACTGACTGATATACACCAGACCACTTCTCTCCTTACCTTCCAAGCCTTAGTAAGGTCACAGTTCGTCCAAGATTACTTCTGTGATTAAATTCTCTTTTCCCTGGCTCCCTCTCCCTCCTGCATCATCTCTGCACTTAGATCTCGGACCTTTGGACATTTTAAATTCTCCTCACCCCCAGTCCCTCAGTACTGATGTCCATTCATGACAAGCTCTGACCCCACCTCACCAAACCCATCCTTTAACAATGGTACCCGTGATAACAGAGCCCGCTACTTCTGCCCCCTGCCCCGCTGAACACTGTCCATCTGAGAAAGTCAAAAAGGCAGTTGTTCGGCTACTATGCTTGAGTTTGAATGAATTTGGGTGATCCAAACCTGCGCATAGTGATGGTTCTGAGTTTAGTACAGAGTCCAGGACCCACCCCGGCCACGGTGAGGAGCATCTGTGGGCTCGGGAGCAGGGGGTGTCTCCATGGTTGGGAGGACCTGGCGGAAGGCTGGAAATGGGGGCTGCAAGGCTGGAGCGGGGTCCCTGGTTTGGAGAGTGGTGGAGGGTTCTGCTCCGGACGTCTTTCGGGCCCGTTATCAAAAGGCCAGTGCAAGAGTGCCAGTACAGAGAGGGCATCAATGGAGTGTTTTCTGAGGGCATGGCACAGTACTGAATACTGGGAGAGCACTCCCGGCTGGGAATGAGGCTCAGTCCTTGCCAATTGGGAGTCTGCCGGTCTAATGGTTTTAGCCGGGGGAGGGCCTTGGAGAGACCTATCAGGAGTGATGAAATGATAAAGCACGGCACAGGGTCGGCCCTGGCAGGGCCCAGTGCAGCAGGGAGAAACAGGATAGTGGAAGAAAGTGAGGGGTCACAGCTCATCCCTGCTGGCGGCAGATTTCCCCCATGGCGGATCAGGACTGGCAGATCCATGGCCAGAAGAGATTCTTCATGTGCCAGTGTGGAAGGTGGTGGGTCCGAGATGGAGCGCAGGCCTGCAGCCACCCCGGCATGAGAGCCGAGAGAGAGGGAAGGAAGGAAGGAGGGAGAGACCACGTGAGGGAGAGTGCCTGGTTCCCCCATCGTCCCCTTAAATCAATCCAGCGAGTATTTACTGAGTACCTACTGTGTGCTGAACACTGTATTAAGCGCTTCCCTGCCCCCACCCCTCCTTACCCCCCTGGAACCTTCAGCTGACAGGGATCCTGGATAGACTCAACATGAGGGGACAGTTAGGCCCAGGGGAGAGGACGATGAGGGGATAGTCTGGTGGGCAGTGGGTGAGAACGAAAAGCATCAGATGAGGGGAGGGTCAGATGGGGTAGGTTCAGACTTGGGGAGAGTCTGACGGAGGAGAGTCTGGACGAGGAGAGTGCCAGGAAGAGAGTCAGACAGCGGAGAACCATATATGGTACAGTCAGATGGGGGAGAGTCAGAAGAGGGCAGTCAGGCTGGGGACGGTTATACAGGGGAAGTCAGCCAGAAAGGAGAGTCAGACCTAAGGAGAGTCAGACAAGGGGAGGTCGGAAGGGGGAGAGTGACATAGGTAGAGTCAGACCGGGAAAAGTTAGATGGGAAGAGTCAGACTGGGAGACAGTCAGAAGGGGGAGGGTCAGAGAGAGTAAGTTCAGCCAGAGGGGAAAATCAGAAGGGAGTCATACAGAGGAAGAGGAGTCAGTCAAGGGAAGGGTCAGACAGGTGGAGAGTCAGAGGAGTAGAGTAAGAGAGGGAGAATCAAAGGGGAGGGAGGAGTTAGCCCTACCTCCCTCCATGTCCCCTTCTTGTCCCTTCTGCCCCGCCCTCTCTGGGCCTCGCCCCTTTAGGCCCCGACTCTTACGCGCTCCACCCCCTTTCCTTCTGACTGATATCAAAGGGCAGAGCGGGGCCTAAATGTTCAAAATGGTGTCAGTGGGAGCTGCATGGGCTCTTAAAGGGGCCTCCGTCCTTTCCCCAGCAGGATGTGGGGGTGGAGCAACCCAAGGCGGGCCTGACACAGGGGCCTCTGTTCCTGCCTCTGTTCCAGGTGGAAGCGGGCGTAGTGAGCATATACAGAGCAGCCTGCCTCCTGCTGCTGCAAATCCTAATCATTCCCTTCAGCCCTGGACCCGAAACACTACCTTCCGCCATGATCTCTAAATGCTCCCTGCATCTGCGAGTCCCTGAGCCACCAAACGCAGGTGGGTGGGGAAGCTCATTCTCCACTCATCTGAGCCAGGGAGGATCGGGTCAGGTCTCGGTCTCCCGGCCAGCTCTCTAGAGCTTGGAAATCAGCTGCAGCTGCCCACTAGGAACCCGGACATTCCGATCCTACTTCCTGCCTTCCCCGGATGAGTTCGGACCACCCCGAAGCCCCGATTCTTCCGTAGTCCCCCGACCTCCGACTCCCAGACCCGGCCTCTAGGCTCTGCTCTAATGTTCCCATTGTTGAGAAACTTTAACGCTGTGGAAAAAACTTCATATTGTGCACATTCTAATAATGTAAAGATTTTAAATTTCGGAAAAAAATAGCAAGTGAAAATACTTTTCTAATTATAATAATGATGGTGATATTGTAGTAGCTGCTAAGCACTTATTACATGTCTATCACTGTACTAGGCTCTGAGGTAAATAGAAGATGTCCATGTTTCACATTCACTCATTCATTCAATCGTATTTATTGAGCACTTACTGTGTGCAGAGGACTGTACTAAGCGTTTGGGAAGTACAAGTTGGCAACATATAGAGACGGCCCCTACCCAACAGTGGGCTCACAGTCTAGAAGGCCCAGAGTCTACATAGGAAGGAGAACAGGGTTTGAATCCCAATTTTACCACTGAGGGAACTGGGGCCCAGAGAAGTAAAGTGACTTGTCCAAGATCACACAGTAGAGAAGTGGCAGAGCCAGGATTTGAACAAGGTTCCTGCAACTCCCAGGCCCAAGGTCTATATACTAGGCAGCATTGCGTCCATCAGAAGCCGATCCAATGGAATCCTTGAGGAGTCAATTTTAACCATGTTGACACATGCCCCACCTTCGGAAAATAGACCAAGGTGGGCAGTATGGGTGTCTTAATTTTGCCGTTCACGATGATTCCTCTTTCATCTTCCCGGAGATAGAGGCTTCCATGCTCCCAGCGGGATTTAGGGACAAACCCGAAATCAAATCAACTTTGTGGACCTTCAAACCCGCTGATTCCTTTCCAATGATAACGCCAGTGAGACTCAACTCGATCAATCAATAAATCTTATTTATTGAGTGCTTACTGTGTGCAGAGCACTGTACTTAGCATTTAGGCGACTATATTATAACAATGTAGCAGAGTTGGGAGACAGATTCCCTGCCCAACATGAGCTTACAATCTGGAGGGGGAAAAAGACATTAATTTAAATAAATGACTTACAGATGTGGACATAGGTGGTGTGGTGCTTAGCGAAGAGTGAATAAAGGGAACAATTCAGGGTGATGCACAAGGGAGTGGAGCAGAGATAATGAAAGCTTCATTCACTAATTTCATTCAATCGTATTTATTGAGCGCTTACTATGTACAGAGCACAATACTAAGCGCTTGGGAGAGTACAATACAACAGAATTAGCAGAAACGTCCATTGCCCATAACGGGCTTAGAGTCTCTAGGGGGATGTTAATATGAATGTAATTCATAATATATAATTGAAAGATATGTGCATAGTGCTGTGAGGTTGGGGATGGGGCAAATATCAGTTCTCCAGAGTTCCCAGATCCAGGTGCATAGACAATGCAAAAGGGAGAGCTATCTGGGGAAAAGAGGGCTTAATCAGGGAAGCGAAGAAGGGGGGCGGTGGGTAGGGCCTGGGGGAACTTCTAATAATAATAATAATAACAATGGCAATGAACAATCCACCCGCTCTCTTTCCAGCTCTAGACACATACTTTAACCACTGAGACAATGGATGAGGCACCTGGACAGAGTGGTTGCATATTGGGTCATCTCTGAGACTTCTCCTGATGAAGAGGTCTTAGCTGAAAATGCACGAATCAACTGTGGAAATGTGAGGCCCATTGTACTTACCCCAGTGCTCAGCACAGTGCTTGGCACGGTCAAAGTACTTACCAGATCTCACAGATATTATTTTCATTATAAAGACAACAATGGCTCACTGGCGTGGTTCAGTCTCATTTCTAATTAATCAATCACTCACGTTTACTGAATGCTTACTGTGTGCAAGGAACGCTTACTGTGTGCTAAGGCCTGTACTAGACGGTTGGGAGAGTCCAGTATTACAAAGTTGGTGGATACGTTCCCTGCCCACAAGGAGCTTGCAGTCTAAAGGGGAATACTGACATTAATATAAATTAACAAATAAACAAACAAATAAATAAATAAATAAATAAATAAATAAATAAATAAATGACGCCTATGGACGTAAATGTTGTGGGGCTGAGGAAGGGGTGCGGATAAAGGATACAAAGGCGACAGAGAAGGGAGTAGGAGAAGAGGAAACGAGGGATGAATCTGGGAAGGCCTCTTTGAGATGTCCATTAATAAGGTTTTGCAGGTAGGGAAAGTAATTGTCAGATGAAAAGAGGAAGGACATTTCAGGCCAGAAGTAGGATGTGAGCAAGCAGTCGGGGACAAAACAAATGAGATCAAGATGCAGTGAGAAAGTTGGCCTTAGAAGAGTGAAATTTTGATGGCTGGGCTGGAGAATGTACCACTTAGAGCTGGAGGGATGGACTGAACCACGAGGGGTGAGTTGGGTGTGGGAAAAGGGTGGGTGTTCGAGGTAGAATGTACCACTAGGGGCAGGGAATGTGTGCCAGGTGGAAGGTACTACTAGGAGGAGGGGTGGACGTTTCATGGAGAGTAAACCAAAATGGAGGGGTCTAGCTACAGGAGAATAAACCACTCGTGGTGGTGGCGGGGGATGGAGGTCCAGCTAGGGTGAGCCACTAGGGGCCGGAGGAAGTTGAATTTCCAGGAGACACAAACCACTAGTGTGGGAGGTGGGAAGAGCAGGAGAGGGAGGGAGGGGGCACCAGGGGGCATGAACAGCAATGGGAGAGGGGGATGGATTTGGAGGGGGAGGAAAACCTCTAGAACATAGAGTAAATCTGCAAAATGAGTTAACCACATGTAAGGGTAGGGAAATGATGTACATGGGCAGTGAACCCTACGGGGAGGGGAATGAAGTTGTAGGTACAAGTGGTAGTTGTACCACTAGGGGAGGAGGATGGAGGTCTAGAAGTAATGAACCACTTGGTGTCAGGGGGGAGGGAATTTTTGGGGGAGTGATCTATCTAGGCGTGAGGGTGGATGGAATCTCACTGGGAGTGGGACTTCTCCCTCACCGCTCTGCCTCCTGGATCTCCCCACTCCAGCCCAGACCTCACTCTATTAACAAGATAATTTTTAAAAAAATTTCAATACACGTCTGCCCAGTCCTCAGGACCCTCCAGTGTTTGCACGTTCCCCTCCGCAATGGACAGAAACACGTCACTATCCGTTTTAAAGTCATCTGTCAACTCACTGCCTCCTAACTCACCTCGCTGTTCTCTTACTATAGCCCAGCCCATACACCTCCCTCCTCTAATACCAACCTCCTCACTCTTCCTCCATTTTGCCTATCTCATCACCGACCCACGGCCTTTCTCTGGCCTGGAACTCCCTCCAGCTCCACATGCACAAACCACCCTTCTCTCCACCTTCAAAGCCTTATTAAGGTCAAATCTCCAAGAGACCGTCCCCAGTTAAGACCTCTTTTCCCCGGCTCTCTCTACCTTCTGCATCATCCATGCACTTGGTTCTGTGACCTTTGGACATTGGATATGCACCCCACCCACAACCCCACAGCATGTATGTATATATCTTTAAATATTTTATTACAAATGACTTATTGACCCCCATAGACGCCCGGGACACCGTTCCCGAGAGGCCGGCCCGCCATCCCACCGCGTGGCCCCCGCTGCTCCTGGAAGGATCCTCTCCTCAGAGCGCCCCCATAGACGCCCCCTGCTCCCCCCCCCCACTTAAGCGACATTCCTTAAAGTGCCCCCCATCTCCCCCTTCGCGGTCCGGACCTGACTGACTCTCCCTCCCCCGGGAAAAAGGCCCTTGTTATCACCCAGTTATATTAACCACAACCTCATTCGCACCTGCTTAGCCTTCCCATGCTATTTGGCTGTTCACTCCTCTCCTCAGGTATCTCTGCTCCCTGACCCCCCTTGAGAGGTCCACCCCACTCCAGCACATAATAGTTTGTATCTGCTCTCTGTGACATCATTATCTGCCAATTTTATTATTGCCATTGCATGTTAATCGTTAACTACCCTCTGTGATGCCATCGCCTATTTATACCGTTACTATTGTTTTATCCCTTCTGCATCTCAATTGTTAACCTCCTGCTGTACTGTACTGTACTGTACTAACACTCGCCCTGCTGACCTCACCGTGAACTTTCAATTCCCTCGCTCCCAACTGCCATTCCCATTCCTAACATTCCCCTTCCCCCCTCCCACCCAGCTTTTTCCCTCCCTCTCCCCCACCAAGACCACTCACCCTCATCCCCTACCAAGGATCCCTCTGTACCAGGTCCAATCCTCCACTCCTTCCTCCCAACCCCCTCCCTCCCCTCCTCCCCGCCCCCATCCCATCCCAGGTCTCCTTTCCCATCGCCACCCCTCTTCCCACTCTCCCCGCCTAGGCCCCCGCCCACTAATCCGAATCCAAACCCTCCCCACCCCTCGCACACTTCCCCCTGCCTCCCCTCCCTCGACAACTACTGCCAAGTGTGGCCTCTGGAACCCCCGCTCCGTTATAAGTAAGATCCCTTTCAGCCTGGACCTATTCCTTTCCAGCTCTCTACTCCTCCTCGCCCTAACTGAAACATGGCTATCTCCGGACGACACGGTCTCTTTTGCTGCTCTCTTCAGTGGAGGCCTCTTCTTCTCCCACTCCCCCAGCCTCACCGGAATAGGAGGAGGTGTCTGTTTCCTTCTCGCCCCCCAACGTCGCTTTCGCACTGTGCCTCCTCCCTCTTCCCTTTCCTTCTCTTCCTTTAAAGCCTACATTATTCGCCTCTACCAGCCCCTCCAGATTCTTGTAGCCGTCAAATACCTCCCCCCGGCCCCAATTCCAACTTTTTTTTTAACGATTTTGACCCCTTCCTCACCTTCCTTCTCTCCTTTTCCATGCCCACTCTGATCCTTGGAGACTTCAACATCCACATGGATATCCCTGGTGACTCCACTGCCGCCCGCCTTCTATTTCTCCTTGACGCGGCCAACCTCTTGCTCCATCCCACCTCGCCCACTCACCAACGTGGTCACACCCTCGACCTCATCATCTCCTACTGCTGCACTGTGTCCACCTTCACCAACTCTGAAATCCCTCTCTCTGATCATAATCTTCTCAACTGTCTCCTCACTCACACTCCTTTCCCCTGTAAATCCATATTACTCCCTCACAGAGATCTCCGCTCTCTTGACCTCACTCATCATTCTGAGCGCCTCACTCCCCATCTCGCCTCCCTCTCCTCTCTACCCAATCTTGATGATACCCTTTCTACTCAGCTAGACTCCCTCGCTCCCCTTTCCCTTCGCCGCTCTCGTACCACTAACCCACAGCCCTGGATCACTGCAACTGTCCGCCTCCTTCGCTCTTATGCTCGAGCTGCCGAACGCTGCTGGCGAAAGTCTAAACACCATGACAACCTCGTTCACTTCAAATTTATCCTTTCCTGCCTTAACGCAGCCCTCTTCTCTGCCAGACAAAACTAGTTCTCCTCCCTTATTGACACCCATGCCCATCATCCCTGTCAGCTCTTCATCACATTCAACTCTCTTCTCAGGCCCCCGGTTCCTCCCGCTCCTCCTTCCCTCACCCGCAACGATCTGGCCTCCTACTTCATTAATAAAATTAAATCCATCAGGTCGTACCTCCACAAAGTCACGCCCCCATTCTCCAACCCCCCGGCTCTCAACGCTCTTTGCTACTCTCCCATCCTTCCCAGCAGTGTCCTCAGAGGAGCTCTCTTCCCTCCTCTCAAGTGCTACTCCAGCCACCTGTGCTTCTGACCCCATTCCCTCTCATCTCATGAAATCTCTCGCTCCGTCCCTTCTCCCCTCCTTAACTTCCATCTTCAACCGCTCACTCTCCACTGGTTCCTTCGGCTCTGCCTTCAAACATGCCCATGTCTCTCCCATCCTAAAACAAACCTATCTTGACCCCACCTCACCTTCTAGTTATCGAACTATCTCCCTCCTACCATCCCCTTCCAAACTCCTTGAACGACTCGTCTACACGCGCTGCCTCGAATTCCTCAACACCAACTCTTTCCTCGGCCCCCTCCAGTCTGGCTTCCGTCCCCTACATTCCACGGAAACTGCCCTCTCAAAGGTCACCAATGACCTAATGCTTGCCAAATCCAACGGCTCATACTCTATCCTAATCCTCCTCGAACTCTCAGTTGCCTTCGACACTGTAGACCACCCTTTTCTCCACAACACGCTATCCAACCTTGGCTTCAAAGACTCCGTCCTCTCCTGGTTCTCCTCTTGTCTCTCCAGTCGTTCATTCTCAGTGTCTTTTGCAGGTTCTTCCTCCCCCTCCCATCCCCTTACTGTGGAGGTTCCTCAAGGTTCAGTTCTTGGTCTTCTTCTGTTCTCGATCTACACTCACTCCCTTGGTGACCTCATTCGCTCCCACGGCTTCAACAATCATGTCTCCGCTGATGACACCCAAATCTACATCTCTGCCCCTGCTCTCTCCCCCTCCCTCCAGGCTCGCATCTCCTCTTACCTTCAGGACATCTCCATCTGGATGTCTGCCCGCCACCTAAAACTCAACATGTCGAAGACTGAACTCCTTATCTTCCCTCCCAAACCCTGCCCTCCCCCTGACTTTCCCATCACTGTTGACGGCACTACCATCCTTTCCGTCTCACAGGCCCGCAACCTTGGTGTCATCCTCGACTCCACTCTCTCATTCACTCCTCACATCCAAGCCGTCACCAAAACCTGCAGGTCTCAGCTCCACAACATTGCCAAGATCCGCCCTTTCCTCTCCATCCAAACCGCTACCGTGCTCGTTCAAGCGCTCATCCTATCCCGTCTGGATTACTGTATCAGTCACCTCTCCGATCTCCCATCCTCGTGTCTCTCCCCATTTCAATCCATACTTCACACCGCTGCCCGGATTGTCTTTGTCCAGAAACGCTCTGGGCATGTTACTTCCCTCCTCAAAAATCTCCAGTGGCTACCAATCAATGTACACATCAGGGAGAATCTCCTCGCCCTCGGCTTCAAGGCTCTCCATTATCTCGCCCCCTCCTACCTCACCTCCCCTCTCTCCTTCTACAGCCCAGCTCGCACCCTCCGCTCCTGTGCTGCTAATCTCCTCACCATGACTCGTTCTCGCCTGTCCCGCCGTCGACCCCCGGCCCACATCATCCCCCTGGCTTGGAATGCCTCTCTCCCAACATCCGCCAAGCTAGCTCTCTTCCTCCCTTCAAGGACCTACTGAGAGCTCACCTCCTCCAGGAGGCCTTCCCAGACTGAGCCCCTTCCTTCCTCTCCCCCTCGTCCCCCTCTCCATCTCCCCATCTTACCTCCTTCCCTTCCCCACAGCACCTGTATCTATCTATATTTGTTTTTACATATTTATTACTCTATTTATTTATTTATTCTACTTGAACATATCTGTTCTATTTATTTTATTTTGTTAATATGTTTGATTTTGTTCTCTGTCTCCCCCTTCTAGACTGTGAGCCCACTGTTGGGTAGGGACCGTCTCTATATGTTGCCAACTTGTACTTCCCAAGCGCATAGTACAGTGCTCTGCACACAGTAAGAGCTCAATAAATACGATTGAGTGCTTGATTGATTTAGCTATAATTCTATTTATTCTGACGACTTGACACCTGTCCACGTTTTGTTTTGTTGTCTATCTCCCCCTTATAGACTGTGAGCCCGTTGTTGGGTTGGGACCGTCTCTATATGTTGCAAACTTGTACTTCCCAAGCACTTAGTACAGTGCTTTGCACACAGTAAGCGCTCAATA
The DNA here is from genome assembly GCF_015852505.1 of Tachyglossus aculeatus. Lineage (NCBI taxonomy): Eukaryota > Metazoa > Chordata > Mammalia > Monotremata > Tachyglossidae > Tachyglossus > Tachyglossus aculeatus. Next base: position 6,609,472 of record NW_024044830.1, on the reverse strand, counting down.
AATACGATTGAATGAATGAATGAATGCAGCAGTAGCAGTAGTAGAAGTAGCTCGGCCTAGTGGACTTTACAGAAAACTGGGAGTCAGGAGTCTGGGGTTCTAATCCCGGCTCTGTCACTTTCCCACTCAGTGACCTTGAATATATTTCTTAATTTCTATGTACCTCAGCTTCCACATCTGTCAAGAGGATTTCAAATCCTGCCCTTCCTTCTCCTTAGCCTGAGAGCACCTTTGTAACTACCTCATTGCTTAGTGCATTGCTCGGCAGACCCTAAGCATTTACCAAGTCCCAAAGATAATACTGTGATAACCGTGATAACGGTGGCTCAATGTTTCGGTCTGGTCTGGTTCCTGAGCAAAGGGTGTAGACAAGAAATGGGGAGAGGAGGAAGGGTCCTGGTGGGAAAGGGGTAATTCTCCATGCTGACTCCAGCCAAGAGACGCCTTTTGCCCCTCTCCAGGCCGCACTGGCCTCAGGCCCACTTTCTTATCAATATGAGAAATTATGGTAATAATGATGATAACAATGATTATGGTATTTCTTAAACAATTTCTATACATCAAGCACTGGAGTAGATGAAAGATCATGAGGCTGGACACAGTCCCTAATTTACATGGACTTTCAGTATTAAATTCCATTTTACGGATGAGGGAACTGAGGCTTAGATAAGTTTGTTGACTTGCCCAAAGTCACAAAGAACACCAGTGGTGGATCCGGGATCAGGGTCCATGTCCTCTGACTCTTAGGCCTGGGCTTTCTGGCCACATTTCAGGGCCCAAAGTCAGGTGATTCTCCACACACTCATGACAAGTTCCTTCGCCTTTAGAATATCTTCCCCCTGCCCCTGCCCGATCTCACCAAACCGCTCCTTCAACAATGGTGTCCATGGCAATGGAAACTGCTCCCTCCAACCAGCACCCTACCCCGCCCCGTCGGTCCCTGTCCTAAGCGAGCCAAAAGAGCAGCTATGTAGCAATTAAGCTTGAGTCAGGGCCCATTAGCTTAATCCAAACCAGTGTATATTGAGTTTTCCCGTCTAGCACAGAGTCCAGAACCCGCCCCTGTCCTGGGACGTCTATTCGTTTGGGGCTGGAGGGTGTCACCGGGATTAGGGGAGACCTGTCTGAAGGTTGGAAATGTGGGCCCCAATGCCAGGGTAGGGTCCCCGAGCTGGCGGTTTGGGGAGGGTCTCGCTCTGGGCCTTTCTGCTGCCTGTTATCTAAATGCCAGTGCTTCCTGTACATGAACGACATAGGTGGAAGCGCTTCCTGTGGGCAGAGCAGTGCCCTGAGCGCTGGGAGAGCACTTATGGCTCTGAATCAGGCCCAATCCCTGCCCTTCGGTGTCTCCCGGTTTAAGGGTGTCAGGAGAAGGAGGGACCTGGGGTAAACTCTCGGTAGTGATGAAATGATAAAGTCCAAAACAGTGTCAGACACCCATGGGGACCAGTGCAGCGGGGAGAAAGAGAAAAATGGAGGAGAGCAAGGGGCCACCACCCGTCCCCACTGACGGCAGGCTTTCCCACTGTTTAGTTTCTTTCCAGAGCCGCCATGGAGGATCGAGACTGGCAGGTACACAGCCAGCAGAGATTCTGCCTGTTCCATCAGGGAAGGCGGTGAGTCTGAGGGAGTGACAAGGCCTGGAGCTGCCCCGGGACTGGAACAGGGAGGGAGGGAAGGAGGGAGGAAAAGACCAAGTGAGGGACAAGGACCCCCCTTCAGCAAATCAAAAGTATTATAATGCTATAATAGTATTATATTATTAATAATATAGCAAAAATGTATTATTAAAATAAAATATAATATATAATTATATAATAATAAAATGTAGTATATATGATATAATAACATTATATATTTTATTATATTTAAAAAGTATTATAATACTATAATATAATAATATTATAATGCTATAATACACAAGTATTTATTGCATGCTGAGTCCTGAACTAAGGCTTCCCAGGTCACCCGGGGCACCCTCAGCTGACAGGGATCCTGTAGAGAGTAGGCCTAAGGGGAGCGTGAGGCCCAGCGGAGAGGGTGATGAGGGGAGTGTCAGATGCGGCAAGGGACAGTTGAAGAAGGGTTAGACGAGGGGAGAGTCAGACAGGGAAGAGTGCCGGGGGAGAGTCACACTGGCGAGAGTCAACTGGGGAGAGCTATACAAGAGAGAGTCAGATCGGGGAGATTCGGGTATGGGGAGGTCAGACAAGGGGAGGGTTAGATGAGGGGTGAATCAGATGGGGGAGAGTCATCTCGGGGAGAGTGATGTGAGAGAGTCAGACGGGGTGAGACATTGGGAGGTCAGCCATAGGGGATGTCAGACGGGGGGAAAGTAAGATGGGGAAGTGTAAGAAGCAGGAGGGTCAGACTGGGGGATAGACAGATGTGGGAGAGTCCTGGGGGTGAGTCAGACGGGGAGAGCCAGCCATGGGAGAGTCAGATGGGGAAGAGTCAAAAAAGTAGAGAATAAGGAGGGGGAGGGTCAGACATGGGGAAATCAGACGACAAGAGAGTCAGATGAGGGGAAAGTCAGACAGGGCGAGAGTGAGACAGAATCAAAAGCGAGGGTTGAGTTAGTCCCATCCCCTCCAACGCCCCCCTTCTTGTCTCCTGGGCCCCTCCCTAACTGGGCCCCGCCCCGCGCCCCCCCGGTTTCCACTCATTCCAGGTCTCTCGTGCTCCGCTCTCTGGCCCCGCCCCTCTAGTCCCTGCCCACTCCAGGTGACCTGAACTCGCCATCTCTGGGCCCCGCCCCGTTTCCTGCTGCCTGACGTCACAGGGCAGGGCGGGAAAAGGAGGCCTCAGTTTGACAGTTGAAGTTGGAGTCAGTGGGAGGTGCGCCACCTTTAAAGGGGACGCGGCCCTTTCCCCGGCAGGATGTGGGTGTGGACCAAGCCAAGAGCGGCCTAGCGCGGGAGCTGCACTAGAACTTCCCACCGCAGTTTATCAGCCCGTGGGAGGCGAGGGGTCGGGGCCAGCCGGGGCGCACACTCACACGTGCGCGCGCGTGCTCCAATCCGTGGTCTAGAGAGGAGTGGCTTGGCTGGGGCGGGAGGGGGCGGGGCCGGCAGGCCAAGAGCAGCCAATCATGGTGGCTCTGCGGCGCCCCTCCCACTGCCCTCTCCCCGGTCCCGAGGAGGAATCGAGCCAGTCCTGGGCCAAGGCTGAGGGGACGAGGAAAGAAGCACCATGTTTGATGGCCGCGCCTGACAAGCCTCCCTGCCCCCAGTCCTTTAATATCTGCCATGTCCTCATCACCTGCATCCTTTAATATCTGCCGGCCATGTCCTCATCACCTGCATCCTTTAATGTAATGCTGGCCTTGTCTTTCTCGCTCCCATCCTTGAGCTTCTGCCGGCCACGTCTGCATCTTCCCCTCCTTTAACGACTGCTGGCCACGTCCTCCTCGCCCCTGATACTGAACTTTGGACGACCACATCCTGATCACCCTCGACATTTAACGTCTTACAGCCACGTACGCATTGTCCCCGTCCTTCATTGCCCGCCAGCCAGGTCTGCATCTCTCCGTTCCTGTAAAATCTGCCGTTCAGGTCTGCATCATCCCTGACTTTTAAGGTCTGCCAGCCACATCCTCATAACTTTCTTGAACGTTTGCTGGCCACATCCGCATCACTCCGCTGTTAACAGTTGCATGCCATGCCTCATCACCCCGTCTTTTAACATCTACCGGTCACATTCGCATTGTCCCCGTTCTTCAGTGTTTGTCAGCCATATACACATCTCTTACTGTCCTCACTGAGGGACCCTGATGGCACTCTGAACAATGGTTCAGGCTGTCTCTACCCCGGGACACCAACCCCCGCCCACCCTGAGCCTGCCGTTCTCATCACCCAAGCTCCCATTGGCCCCTGATGAGGACCCTTCCTTTGCCTCCCCACATCACACTCTCTCAGGGGCTTGACCTGCTGTCTACCTTATAGTCCTAATTGCTCCTAGCAGATGCGAACTCTAAACACTTCCTGAAGATGCAATCCCTAAGTGCTCCCAACGAGGACAAATCCTAAATGCTCCATGAGCCACGAACCATAAATATTCTCTGCAGCCACCAACCTTAAATACTCCCTGCAGCCAAGAACCCCACACGCTCCCTACGGCTGCAAACCCTCATGACTACCTGAACCAGTGAACTGGAAACGCTCCTTGCAGCCATGAACCCTAAATGCTCCCTGTAGCCATGAGCCCCTGAACCCAAACGCAGCAACGAACCCTGAACCCAGTGAGCAGATCACTGTCCACTCATCTATCCAGAGGAGGATCGGGTCAAGTCCTAGGCTCCCGGCCAGCTCTCCAGACCCTTGTCATCAGCTGCCCACTCAGGACCCGGGCACTCCTAGCCCACTTGCTGCCTTCCATGAGGGGAGCTCAGTCCCCTAACTTCCAAATCCCAGGCCCGGGATCTCTTTCCACTAGGCCCTGCTCTAAACGTCTCTTTGGTTTAGAAACTTAAAAGCCCCGACCTGGAATTGACAAGTTTCATAAAATATATTCTCCTTAAAACACCCATCATGCCTGAATGAATGAGTTAATGCAGTTAAAAAAAACTATTGAACACATTCCAAAAATATAAAGATTTTAAATTTCAGAAAACAATAGCGAGTGAAAATATTTTTCTAATTATAATAATGATGGTGATTATTCCAGTAGCTGACAAGCACTTATTATGTGCCAAGCACTATACTAGGCTCTGGGATAGATAGAAGATCATCATGTCCCACATGCGGCTCACATTCTATGTAAGAGGGAGAACAGGGTTTGAATCTGCATTCTGCAACTGAGGGAACAGGCTCAGAGAAGTGAAGTTAATTGCCCCAGATCATGCGCAGAAAAGTAGTGGAGACAGTATTAGAACCCAGATCCTGCAACTGCAAGGACAGGGGCCTATCCACCAGGTCACATTGCTTCTATCAGAAGCCAATCTAATGGAATTTCTCAAATGGTCAAAGTTCACCATGTTGACAAATGCCCTACCCTCAGAAATATGGACCATGGTTGGCAGTGTGGATAATATTGATAAAAATGAAAATGGTATTTTTTAAACACTTAGTATGTGCCAAGCACTGTACTAAGTGCTGGGGTGGATACAAGTAAAACAGGTGGGACACAATCTCTATCCTACATGGCGCTCACAGTCTTAATCCCCATTTTTGAGATGAAGTAACTGAGGCCCAGAGAAGTGAAGTGACTTGCCCAAAGTCACACAACAGATAAGTGGTGGAGCTAGGATTAGAACCCATGACCTGACTAGTAGTGCAGGGTGCTCTATTCACTACGCCGATTTTGTCATTGATGATGATTCCTCTTTTGTCTCCACAGAGATGGAGGCCGCAATGCTCCTAAAGGAATTTAGGGACAAACCTGAAACCAGATGGTATCTGTGGCCCCTCAAACCAGCTGATCCTTTTTGAATGAAAATGTGAGTTAGACTCAGATTGATCAATAAATCAATCTTATTCATTGAGTGCTTAATGTGTGCAGAGTACTGTATCAGTACAGTATTAGTATCATGCTCAGCACTTAGGTGGGTACACTAACAGAGTTGGCCCATTCCCTGCCCAAAATGAGTTTACAGTCTAGCGGGGAAGACAAACATTAAAATAAATCGATCTCCTCGCCAAATCCAACGTCCTCTACTCCATCCTAATCCTAATCCTCCTCTACCTTGACCTCACCAACACTGTCCTCTCCTGGTTCTCCTCTTATCTCTTTGGCCGTTCATTCTCAGTCACTTAAGTCAGGCTTCTCCTTTCCTTCCCAAGATTCAGTTCTGAGTCCTTTTCTATTCTCCATCTACACCCACTCCCTTGGAGAACTCATTTGCTCCCGTGGCTGCCACTATTACCTCTATGGCAGATGGTTCCCAAAACTATATCTCCTGATTTCTCTCCCTCTCTGTAGCCTCACATTTCCTCCTGCCTTCAGGTTATCTCTACTTCAGCTCAGCTCACCTCAGGCTTAACATGTCCAAAACATAATTCCTCATTTTCCACCCAAACTCTGTCCTCTTTCCGACTTTCTCTTCACTGTAGATTCCACCATCATCCTTCTTGTCTCCAAGACCTAGAACCTTGTCGTTATCCTAGACTCCTCACTCATTTAACTCACACATTCAACACATCACTAAATCCTGTGGGCCCCACCTTCAAAACAGTGCTAAAATCTGCCCTTTCCTCTCCATCCTAACTGCTACCCCGTTAATCCAATCACTCATCCTATCCCACCTGGATTATGCCATCAGCTTCCTTGCTGACCTTCCAGTATCCTGCCTCTCCACACTCTAGTCCTTACTTAATTCTGCTGTCCGGATCATTTTTCTACAAAAACGTTCTGAACAAGAAGCATGGCCTAGTGGCAAAAGCAAGGGTTTGAGAGTCAGAGGATATGAGTTCTAATCCCGGCTCTGCCACATGTCTGCTGTGTGACCTTCGGCAAGTCACTTCACGTCTCTGTGCCTCAGTTCCCTCATCTGTAAAATGGGGAAAAATCTGTCAGTTCCATGTGGGACAAGGACTGTGTCCAACCTAATTACTTTGTATCTACCCCAGTGATTAGAAGCGTTCTTGGCACATAACAAACATTCACCCAATACCATAATCATTACTATTAATCCCCACTTCTCGAAACACTCCAGTGGGTGCCCATTCATCTCCGCATTAAACAAAAACTCCTCACTATTGGCTTTCAAACACTCAATCACCTGGACCCCTCCTACCTCACCTCCCTACTCTCCTAGTACAAACCAGCCTGCAGACTTTGCTCCTCTAATGACAACCTTCTCACTGTGCCTCAGTGTCGTCTATCTCACCACTGACCCCATTCCCATGCCCTGCGTCTGCCATGGAATGCCTTCCCTCCTCAAATCCAACAGACAATTACTCTCATCCCTTCAAAACCTTATTGAAGGAACATCTCCATGAGGCCTTCCCTGATTAGCACCCCCTTTCCTCTTCTCCCACACCCTTCTGCATTGCTCTGACTTGTTCCTGTTTTTTACCACCTTCTCAGCCTCACAGCCCTTATGTGCATTCATTCGTAGAAATGTCTGCTTCCCCCCACCCCCCCACCCCTTGACTGTGGTGTTTGTGGACAGGGAATGTGTCTCGTCGTTGTATTGTACTCTCCCAAGCACTTAGTACAGTGTTCTGCACCCACTAAACACTCAATAAATATGATTGAATGAATTTATGAATGAATAAATGAATTACAGATGAGGACATAAATGTACGAGGCATGAATTAAGGGATCAAATCAGGGTACCGCAGTAGGGAATGGGAGAAGAGTTAATGAAGACTTAGTCAGGGAAGGCCTCATGGAAGAGATTTGACTTTATCGAGGCTTTGAAAGTAGGGAAAGTGATCATCTGTAGACTATGGAGAGTGGGGGCATTTCAAGCCAGAGGCAGGACGTGAGGTTGGTGGTTAGAATAATATGGGTATTTTTTAAGCACTTACTTTGTACCAGGCACAGTACTAAGTGCTGGGGTAGATAAGGGATAACCAGGTTGGACACAGACCCTGTTTCACTCTATTAATCCACATTTAATAGGTAAGGTAACTCGGGCACAGAGAAGTTAGTTGACTTGCCCGTGGTCATAAAGCAGGAAAGTGGCAGAGCCGGGATTAGAAGCCAGGTCCTCTGACTTCCTTGCCTGTGCATAGGCTTCTGGCTATCTCAAAAGACTGTTGAAGGTAGGTATAATGATATCAATGATATTCGTCAGAGGAAGAAAGTCATACTAAACTGATGATGATATACAAACATTCATTCATTCAATCGTATTCATTGAACGCTTACTGTGTGCAGAGCACTGTACAATGCGCTTGGGAAGTACAAGTCGGCAACATATAGAGACGGTCCCTACCCAGCAGTGGGCTAACAGTCTAGAAGGGGGAGACAGACAACAAAACAAAGCAAATTTTTACACGTCAGAAATTCAGAGAATGATATGAGTTTTTGAGTGAAAGCCTACCTGTTCTTGTTCTTTTTGCCTCCTCACTGTGCTTCAGTATCTCTCCAGAATAGCCTTCACTTTCAAAACCTTACTGAGGTCACATCTCCTCCAAGAGGCCTTCCCCAATTAAGTCCTCTTTTCCCCTACTCGGTCTCCCTTCTGTGTCACCTATATACGCATATTTGAACGCTATAAATCCTTGTTATTCACCCCACCCTCTTCTTCACAGCACTTGTGTCCATATCTAGAACTTATTTCTTTATATTAATATCTAGACTAAGCTGTTTGTGCAAAGGGAATGTGTCTACCAACTCAGCTCTACCAACACTAGTTCCGGGGTTGGGGCAGGAGTGAATGGAGTTCTGACGGAGGTGGACCACTGGAGGCGGGAGGGATGGATTTCCAGGGGGAGAGAAAACCACTAGTAGAGGTGTGCAGTGAATTTCCAAATGGGCTGAACCACTTGGGGGTGGGAGCACTTACTAGAACAGATATGCCTAGGGGGAGGGAAATGAAGTTCTCGGTGGAGTCTGCCACTAGGGATGAGGGATGAAGTTCCAGGAAGAATGAACCACTTTGTATGGAGGGAGGTAATTCCTGGGGGAGTAAACCATTTAGGGGTGAAGGGTGTTGGGGTGTCAGGGAGAGTGGGAATCCTCGCTAACCTTTCTGTCTCCTGACCACCCCCCATTCCAGTCCAGACTCCACTTTGCTGTCCAGATAATATTTTCTAGAAAAAGGTTCAGTTCACAGCTTCCACTCCCCAAGAACATCCAGAGTTTGCCTATTCCACTCTGCATCAACCAGAAATGCCTCATCTTCAACTTTAAAGCCTTCCATCAGCTTGTCCCCTTCTACCTCGCCTAACCGGTCTTCTACTGCAGCCCAGCCCACACACTAAGCTCCTCTAACGCCAATGTTCTCACTGACCCTCTATCTTGTCTATCTTCCTGCTGACCCATATACTACCTCTGTCCTCGAATGCCCCCCTCCCACCACATCCATATAAGCTAGACCACAATTCTCTCCCCCTTCAAAGCCTTCCCTGATAAAGCCGTATTTTCCCCTGCTCACCTTCCCATCTGCAAAGTCTAAGCATTTCAATCTGTGATCTTTGGACATTGTATATTCATCCCACCCTTAGCCCCATGAAATGTGCATACCAAAATATTTAAATTATGTATCATAAATTACTCATTTTTTTACATTAATATCTGTCTCCACCCCTATACTGTAAGCTTGTTATGAGCAGACAATGCGTCTGCTAATTCTGTAGTACTCTCCCAAGTGCTTAGTACAGTGCTCTGCACATATTAAGTGCTCAATAAATAACATTGATTGATATGGGACGTTGATCGAGAGTAGAATTAGCAAAATAGTAGTAGTAGTACCAATAGTAGTAGTACTAGTAAAAGTGGTAGTAGTAGTAATCGTAGCAATGGGAATAGGTCTATCCTCCATCTACACCAATTCCTTGGAAGAACCCATTCACTCAAATGGCAACAACCTCTACCTCTGTGCAGATGATTCCCAAATCTACATCTCCAGACTTGATACCCCTCCCTCTCTGTAGTCCGGCATTTCCTCCTGCCTTCAGGGCTTCTCTACTTGGATGTCCTCCTACGACCTCAAACTAAACATGTCTAAAACAGAACTACTTTTTCTTCCCACCCAAGCCCTGTCCTCCCCCTGACTTTCCCCTCCCTATGGCAAGACAGATGAGATCTGTCCTGTCTGGCAAGCTGGTAACTCTTGACATTATTCTTGATTCCTCTCTCACTCGACCCACATATTCAATCCACCACTAAATCTTGTCAGTTCGACCTTCACTGCTTTGATGAAATCCACCTTTCCGCTCCATTCAAACTGTCATCATGTTAATCCTAGCATATATCCTACATCACCTTGATTACTGTATCAGCATTTGTGCTGATCTCCCAGCCTCCTGCCTCACCCCACTCCAGTCCATACTTCACTCTGCTGCCTGGATCGCGTTTCCACAATAGCGTTCAGGCCATAGCTCCCGACTCCTCAAGACCGCCCCCCCTCCCCGCGCCGTGGTTGTCCATTTACCTTTGCATTAAACAGAGCCTCTTTTCCATCAGCTTCAATACGCTCAAGAATAATAATAAAAATGAGAATGATAATACTAAAAGAAATAATGGTACTTGTTAAGTAATCCTTACTATATGCAAGGCACTCTTGTAAGGACTGGGGTGGATATTAGCAAATCAAGTTGGATACAGTCCCTGTCCCACATAGGGCTCAGTCTCAATCCCAATTTTGAAGATGAGGGAAATGAAGCCCAGGGAAGTCAAGCGACTTACCCCAGGTCAAACAGCAGACAAGTGTCCGAGTCAGAATTAGAACCCACAACATTCTGACTCCCAGGTCCATCCACTCACTATGCCGTGTCACTTCTATTATGCCATGCTGCTCCTACTTCATGCTGCTTCTACACCATCACTTTATCAATCAATCAATCATATTTATTGAGCGTTTACTGTGTGCAGAGCACTGTACTAAGCGCTTGGGAAGTACAAGTTGGCAACATATAGAGAAACAGTACCTACCCAACAGTGGGCTCACAGTCTATCCCCCACTACCTCACTTCTGTGCTCTCCTAGGCATCCCAGTCTGCACAACTCACTCCTCTAATGCCAACCTTCTGACTGTACCTCGACATCATCTGTCTTGCCACCAACCTCTAGCCTACATCATACATATCTCCAGGAATACCCTCCCTCTTCATATCTGACAAACAATTATTCTCCCCGACTTCAAGGCCTTATTTAGGGCACATCTCCTCCAAGAGGCTTTCCCTGACTAAGCCCCCCTTTCATCTTCTTCCACTCCCTTCTGCATCTCCATGACTTGCTCCTTTTGTTCATACCCCCTCCCAGGCCCACAGAAATTGTGTATATATCAGTAGTTTATTTATATATACTAATGTCTATCTCCTCCTCTAGATAGTAAGCTCTTCGTGGGCAGGGAATTTGCTTGTTAAGTGTTGTATTATCCTCTCCTGAGTACTTAGTACAGTGGTCTGCATATAGAAAGCGCTCAATAAATACAATTGAATTGAAAAGGAGTTCTGTTTTGGACATGTTAATTCTGAGGTGATGGCACAATGTTAAAATACAGAAGTCTTGAAGACAGGAGGAGGAAATATGAGACGAGCGAGAGAGAGAGAGAGAGAGAGAGAGAGAGAGAGAGAGAGAGAGAGAGAGAGATCAGGACTGGAGAAGGATATTTGCGAATCATCTCCTAGGGATAGGATCTGACACCTTGGGAGTGAATGAATTTTCCAAGAGAATAAATGTAGAGGAGAAAAGAAGGGGACCCAAAATTGATCCCTGAGGGACTCCCACTATTGGGGGTGGGAGGCAGAGGAGGAGCCCTCAAAAGACACTGAGAATGAGCAACCAGAAAGGTAGGAGGAGAACCATGAGAGGACACAGTTTGGTGAAACTGCGGATGGATAATGTTTCCAAGAGTAGGGGATGGTCCACAGTGTTAAAGATACCTGAGAGGTTGAGAAAGGTTATTGGACAATGGACTTGGCAAGTAGAAGTTTAGTTGTGAACTTGGAGAAGGGGATTTCTGTGTAATGAAGGGGCAGAAGGCAGATTGGAGGAGGTCAAGGGGAGAATTGGAGGAGAGGAAGTGGAGACAGCGGATGTGGACAACCAGCTCACCGAGTTGGAGAAGAATGGTGGGCAGAAAAGGGGGTGATACCTGGAGGGAGCCATGGGGTCAAAAGAGGGTTTTTATAAGATAGGGGTGGCATGACATCTGTGGTCGTCACACCGTAGGCTCTAAGCCCTTTAAGGGTAGGGGTCTTGTCTACAGACTATAATGATAATTATAATTATGGTATTTGTTAAGCACTTACTATGTGCCAGGCATTGTATTAAGTGCTGGAGTGGATACAAGCAAATCGGGTCCCTGTCCCGCATAGGGATCACAGTCTTCATCCCCATTTTACAGATGAGATAACTGAGTCACAGCGAAGTGAAGAAGTTTGTCCAAGGTTACACAGCAGACAGGTGGTGGAGCCAGGATTAGAACTCATGACCTCCTAACGAGGTACAGCTAGTCTACACATGCTGCACAACTCTGAGTTCCGCTACCCTGTTACCAAATGAGGACGAGGGAAAGCCCCATGACGATGAGGCTGCTGTTAATTGCTAATTAAGACCGCACCCAGATTTACAGCACCAGCCCGTGCAAAACCCTGACCTCTTGTTGTTTGTTGATGGCTTTTGCCTTCGGGGAGATAGAGGGGAGCTCAAATCAGATTATGTGGTCTGCTCTGAGTCTTATATTCAGGAATCCCAGATCCTGCTATCCCATCATTCTCCCAAAAAAGGTTGAGTTAGTTGCTCTTACTCGTGCCTGAGTTCTGGCCTCCAGACAGAAAACAACAATCTGCACTGACTTCCGGAACGCCTTTGGGGTTGTGCATGATTTTGGTTCCCTCTGGCGACAATGAGGTTTCTTACAGCTGCGGGAACCCGTGTCCGAAATAGTCCTCATGTTGCATCTCGGGCAGAGATCTCGGGTTGGGTGGCTCAGCTCAGGGTGTTTGGAGTGGTGGCCCGGCGGAGATGTCTGGGCAGCTGGTGTGGTGGTCCGTGGAGGTGTCTGGGCGGCTTGTAAAGTGGCCCAGTGGAGGTGTTGGGATGGGTGGCGGATTTGGCCCGTGGAGGTGTCGAGGCAAGTGACAATGGTGTTGTATCGGAGGAGTTGGGGTGACTGATACAGTAGTCAAGCAGAGTTGTCGGGGTGGGTGGCAAAGGATGCCCAGTAGAGTTGTCACGGAAGCTGGTCTGATTGCCTGGTGGACTTTTTGGAGCGAGAAATGTGGTGCCCTAGCAGAGGTGTCTGGGCGGTAGGTGCGGTGGCCCAGCAGAGGCACTGGGGCAGGTAGTAGTGGTGGCCCAGCGGAGATGTCGGGTTGGCTGGTGTGGTGGCCCAGCTGAGGTGTCAGGGTGGCTGCTGTGGTGGCCCTGTGGAGGTGTCGCTGCAGAGGTGTTGAGGCAACTGGACAGCTGGCCCAGTGGAGGTGTTGGTGTGGGTGGTGCCGGTGGTCCAGCAGAAGTGTCAGAGAAGGTGGTGGCTCAGCGGAGGTGTTGAGACAGGTGGCGGTGGTGGCCCAGATCGGGGCGGGTGGCGGTGATGGCCCAGCTGAGGTGTGGGGTTGGGTGGTGTGGTAGCCAGGTGGATGTGTCGGGTGTGCTGGCCCAGGGAAGGTTTCGGGGCTGGTTGGTGGGACGACCCGGCAGAAGTGCCGAAATGTTTGGAGGCGTTGGCTTGGTAGAGGTGTCAGGAAAGCTGGTTTGGTGACTCTCGGAGCATCCTAGAAGAGGTGTCTGGGAGGGTGGCACAGTGACTGTGCCAGCGTCCAGGAGGAGGTGTTGGAGTGGATGACAGTGACCGTCCCAGGTGCAAAGAGGAGGGGTCTGGAAGGGTGACACGATGACTGTGCCCAAGGCCTAGTGATGGTGTAAGACGGTGATGGAAAGATGACTGTGCCAGCAGTCAGGAGGAGATGTTGGTAGGGTAGTATGGTTACTGTTCTGGCAGCCAGAAGGAGGTGTCCAGGAAGGTAGCATGGTGACGGTACCAGTAGCATAGCACGTTGGTTGTGTCGGGACAGCCAGCACGATGTCTCCACAACAATCCTCTGAGATCAGTAGGCATCATAGTTGCCAGATTCAGGAGAAGGTGCTCCTATCTGCCCCAGTTTGCCCGGCAGGTTGGCTCAGAGGAGGATCGGCCATGCCTCTGTGGGGCAGCGGGGCTCTTGGTGCTGGTCACGTGGGAGCCACTGCTGCTGTGGGCCATCGCTTCCCCTGCCCTGACCTGATGGTGGGAAGGAGCCTCTATTTCGCTGCTTCTAACCTTTTTGCATGGTGGCCCATCGTCATCCCCCTTCTCAGGAGCCACCAGGGAGTGGGGCCTCCTCCTGATTGGGGGGAATGGGTGGCAAGGGCACTGGCACCGGCACTGGGATTGGTACTGCCACGGCCTGGGGGCGCTGGGCCACCTGTGAGGCTCTGTAGCAGCAGTAGCCCCTGATGAGCTGGGTAACAAAAGAGGTCCTGCATCCCCATGCAGTCATTCTTGCCGGCTCGAGCCTCTGCTTTAGGATTCTCTTGGTTTTTTTTCATGGTGGCCCATTCTCCTCTCCCTTCCTTATATTCACCATGCCATGGGGCAGCTTCCTGGGTCCTGGAGGGGTGGGTGGCCCTGGCACTGGTGCTGGCACTGGCACTGGCACTGGTACTGTTACTGGCACTGCTACAGATTGTGGGCGCTGGAATACCTGTGAGTCTCTGTAACAGCGGTAGCCCTGATTACCCGGGTAACGAAAGAGGCCCTGAGTCCACATGTGGTCATCCTCGCCGGCTCGAGCCTCCCCTTTAGAAACCTCTTAATCCTTTTGCATGCTGACACATTCTCCTCTGCCTCCTTTAAATTCACCATGCAACGGTGCTACTTCCTGGGTCGGGAAGGGGTGTGTGACACTCACACTGGAACTGGTACTGGCACTGACACTGGCACAGGCAAGGACACTGGCATGCACTGCTATGTACTGGGGCCACTGCACCACCTGAGAGGCTCTGTAGCAACGGTAGACCCTGATGACCCTCGTCACAAAGGAGGCCCTGCGTCCACGAGCAGTCATCTTTTCTGTCTCAAACTGACGCTTTTGGGGGATCTTAAACTTTTTTGAGGGTATCCATCTTTCTCCCCCTTCTCCACTTTCACCCCGCGATTGGACTGCTTCCCGGTTTGGGGAGGGGAGGATGGCAATGCTCCGACCTGGGAAGGCTGGGCCAGTGGAGGATCCCCAAAACAGCAATAAGCTCCAAGGAGGGTGTAAGTCTATACGTGCCACTGTGCTGTTCTGCTTGAAAGGATAAAATTTACCACACAGAGTGGTAGAGTTGATTTTAACTTTCTCTGGTTTTTAAAATTGGTCCAGGATTTCAACGATCATTCAGCAAAAGAACAGTTTTTAAGGGCTAATTAGTTAATATTAATTAAAAATACTTTGTGTTTGTGTCTCAGCTCATTTTAATTCCACAAGTGTTAGTTTCCTTCGGTATGGGACAGCGGTAGCCAGTTAGTGATGTAAACGTGCTTGGACAGAGAGTTGCTGGCATTTAACTTTCAGAGGAAGGATACATGTATTCCTGAAGCTTTTTATTCTAAAAATACATCAAATTTGAGTTAACACTCTTTCTTGGAATCCTTTTCACAGTTGGCATGTTTGGGGTAACAAGTTAGGTTGATGTAGCAATAAATCCAGATTTGTATATGCTATTTATCATTCTGATGAAATTTGAATCTTGAAATTGTGTATGGGGGATGGTCTCTTCTGTGGGGGAAGAACCTAAATCAACATTCTGGAGAGACAAAGCTGAAGGAACTTTTGCATTAATGATATCTGGTTTAATGTTTCAAAATGCTGACCAGCCAAGGTATACTTCTTAAACAGCAGTGCTACTGTTTTCATATTTGACTCTAAAATTTTAGATTTTTGAATTTGACACGCATCCGTAGCTCATTACATGTGCTTTACATTTATGAGAAGCAGCATGGTGTAGTGGAGAGAGCATGGGCCTGGGAGTCAGAGGTCATGGGTTCTAATGCTGCCTTTGCCACTTGTCTGCTGTGTCACCTTGGGTAGATCACTTCACTTCTGTGGGCCTCAGTTAACTCATCAATAAAATAATAATAATAATGGTGGTATTTGTTAAGCGTTTACTATGTGCAAAGCACTGTTGTAAGCGCTGGGGAGGTTACAAGGTAATCAGGTTGTCGATATGTGGCTCATAGTCTTTATTCCCATTTTACAGATGAGGTAACTGAGGCACAGAGACGTTAAGTGACTTGTCCAAGGTCACACAGCTGAGAGTTGGCAGAGCTGGGATTTGAACCCATGAGCTCTGACTCCAAAGCCCGTGCTCCTGCTTGAGACTGGGGACCCCATGTGGGACAGGGACTGTGTCCAGCCTGATTTGCCTGTATCCACCTCATTGCTTAGTACAGTAGTTGATACATAGGAAGCAATTAATAAATACCATCGTTGGAGAGGCAGTGTGGTTTAGTGGATAGAGCACTGGCCTGGGAGCCAAAAGGTCATGGGTTCTAATCCTGCCTCCACCACATGTCTGCTGTGTGACCCTGGGCAAGTCACTTCGCTTCTCTGGGCCTCAGTTACCTCATCTGTAAAATGGGGATTGAGTGTGAGCCCTATGTGGGATAAGACTGTATCCAGCCTGACTAACGTAGAACAGTGCTAGGCACACAGTAAGTGCTTAAAGTGCCATAATAATTATTATCATTTGGTGATCAGGTTTCTCCACAGAATATCAACCATTTAACAAATTAAAAGATGGCATTTAAAAAATGGTATTTGTGAGGCACTTTCTATTTGCCAGTGTATTAGCACTGAGGTAGTGCTTAGTACTCAGGTTGGACACAGTCCTTGGCCCTCATGAGGCTCACAGTCTTAATCCCCATTTTATAGATGAGGTGGTAACAGGCACAGAAAGGCAAAATGAGTTTTTATTCATTCAGTCGTAGTTATTGAGTGCTTACTATTCATGCATTCTTTCAATCAACTGTATTTGAGTGCTTACTGTGTGCAAAGCACTGTACTAAGCGATTGGAAGTACAAGTCAGCAACATCAGAGTGGCTCAGTGGAAAGAGTACATAGGCTTTGGAGTCACAGGTCATGGGTTCAAATTCTGGCCCTGTCAATTGTCAGCTGTGTGACTTTGGGCAAGTCACTTATCTTCTTTGGGCCTCAGTTACCTCATATGTAAAATGGTGATTAAGACTGTGAGCCCCACATGGGACAACCTGATCACCTTGTAACCTCCCCAGCGCTTAGAACAGTGCTTTGCGCATAGTAAGCGCTTAATAAATGTCATTATTATTATTATTATTATTATTATTATTATTATTATTATTATTATTAGTCCCTGCTCCCCTCCTTTCTGAAACCACATCTGGATTCGCCCACATTGGGGAGATTGAGGTCCTGCAGAGGAAACAGAAGCAGACACCTGCCGCCACCCCCCAGTCAGCTTGACACTGAGACAACTGAACGACACCGATCAACCCCGAGCCTAAGTAAAACTAGACTGGCTGCATATCAGCGAGGGGGCCGTGAGTGTGTACGTGTACGTGTACGTGTACGTGTACGTGTACGCGCGCGCGCGCGCGCGCGCGTGTGTGTGTGTGTGTGTGTGTGTGTGTGTGTGTGTTCGTAGCACCAAAGCATCCCGGATGGACTTGAGCTGAGCAGTGAGTGAGGGCCCAGGGCTGTTTAAAAATATGCGGCAGACCCCCTCCCTCTCACCAACTCTTGGACTCTTCAGGGATAAGGACATTTCTTTCACCATGTGGTAACGGGCCTACGGGAAGTCCACCTTCTGACATGAAAATATAACCACCCAGGTGGGGACCATCTAGCTATAGACACAAATCCCAGTAGCTATGTAACAGACCCTATCTGGCAGATGGATGTGTTTAGAGTCAGAAGATTCCTTCAGCATGAACCTAAACAGAGAAGTGTTCATGTTAATGTCTTTTTCTGATTTCGCCTAGAGAAATGAGCGGTAGCTCTGGGGATTGTCTGTTGGAGGGTTTGTGAGGTTGTCAGGATTCCGTGAGGTTACGGGCTGGAATTGGGGTCATGGAGGGTTGGGGAGGGACAGGGACCTGAGCTCAAAGGCAGGCTCAGGACCCTCCCACAGGTGTTGGGACACCAGGAGGTTTCAAGTGATAATGGGGAAGGAGCCCAGAACACAGTGACTGACCTTCACAACTACTACTACTTCTACTAATCACTCAACCAATCAGTCATATTTATGGAGTGCATACCGTGGCAAGAACACGGTATTAATCGTTTGCGAGAAGCAGCGTTTCTCAGTGGAAACAGTATGGACTTGGGATCCAGAGATCATGGGTTCTAATCCCGGCTCCGCCGCTTGTCAGCTGTCTAATGTTAAGCAAGTCATTTAACTTCTCTGTGCCTCATTTCCCTCATCTGTAACATAGGGATTAAGACTGCGAGCCCCACATGGGACAACCTGATCACCTTGCTTCCCCCCCTCCCCCAGAGTTTAGAACAGTGCTTTGCACAAAGTAAGTGCTTAACTATTATTATTATTATTATTATTATTATTATTATTATTATTATTACTACTACTACAAGATAACAGAGTTGGCAGACACGTTCCAGGACAAATGATGGATCACGTTAGAGATATTTTTGCGGGGTCGGTCAGTTCTGTCACTTGGGCGATACTTAGCTATCCTGTTAGTTTGGATGCAAATGTGATCTCAGATATCAAACCTCAGATCATTAATCAGGCAATAGGAACACAGTAAATACGATTGAATGAAAGAATAAACAACCCTGCTTCATATAAATATGAAGCATATTTTGTATGGTATTTATTGAAGTGCTTACTATGTGCAGGACATTGTTTTAAGGGCTAGAGTAGATGCAAGGTAATCAGTCAATCAGTCACTAAGTTGCATTTATTGGGCACTTATGTCATGCAGAGTACTGTACTAAATGCTTGGGAGAGTACAATGCAACAATTAACATATTCCCTGCCCATAGCTAGCTTATAGCCTAGAGGGGAAGATGGACATCAAAATGACATATAAGTGTATAAGTGCTGTGGGGCTGGAAGGGAGGATGAGTAAAGGGAGAAAATCAGGGCAACACAGAAGGGAGTGGGAGAAGAGGAAAGGAGGGCTTAGGGAAGGCCTTTTGGAGGAAATATGCCATCAATAAGGCTTTGAAGGAAGGGGGTGAACAAGGTAAATGTCTATGGAACAGGAGGAGGCAGGAGGGCATTCCAGGTCAGAGGAAGGATATGGGCAAGAGGTCGGCAGCGGGATGGATGAGATCGAGGTACAGTGAGAACGTTGGCATAGAAGAGCAAAATATGTGGTCTGGGTTGTTGTAGGAGAGCAGCGAGGTGAGGTAAGAGGCGGCAAGGTGATTGAGTTCTTTAAAGCCAATGGTGAGCAGTTGCTGTTTGGTGCAGAGGTAGATGGGCAAACCCTGGAGTTTTCTTGAGGAGTGGAAAAATATAGCTTGAACGTTTTTGTAGAAAAATGATCCAGGCAGCAGAGGGACATATGGACTGGAGAGGGGAGAGGCATGAGGCTGGGAGGGCATCAAGGAGAATGATACAGTAATCCAGTCGGGAGAGTATAAGTGATTGGATTAATGCGGTAGCTGTTTGGATGGAGAGTAAAGGCCAGAGTTTAGCAATGTGATAAATATCGAACCACCAGAATTTATCAGTGGGCTGAATGAGAGAGAGGAGTCGAGTGTAATGCCAACTTTGTAAGCTTGTGAGACGGGAAGGATGATGGGGTCGTTTACATTGATGGGAAAGCGAGTGGATCGACATTATTTGGTTGGGAAGATAAGGAGTTCTGTTCTGGACACGCTAAGCTTGAGGTAGCAGAAGGACACCCAGGTAAAGATGTTTTGAAAGCAGGAGGAAATATGAGACTGCAGAGTGGGAGTGAGATCAGGGATGGAGATGAAGATTTGCGTATCATCCACATAGAGGTGGTAGTTGAAGCCAGGAGAGTGAATGAGTTCTCCAAGGGAGCGTGTGTAGACGGAGAGTAGAAGAGGGCCTACAACTGAACAATGAGGGACACCTTAAGTTAGTGGTTGGGAGGCAGAGGAGGAGCCAGTGAACGAGACTGAGAATAAGCGGCCAGAGAGAACCAAAGAGGACAGTGTCAGTGAAGCGGAAGTTGGATAAAGTGTCCAGGAGAAGAGGGTGGCAGTGCCCAAGACAGCCGTTAGGTCGAGGAGGATTAGGATGGATTTGTCATGATGGAGATTCATTCATTCAATCGTATGTATGGAGCACTTACATGTGCAGAACGCTGTACTAAGCGCTTGAATCATTGGTGTCCATTGAGAGGGCAGGTTCCTTGTAGTAAAGGGGACAGAAGCCAATTTGGAGGGGATCAGGGAGAGAATTGGAGGAGAGGAAGTTGAGACATCGAGTGTAGAAATGTGCTTCAAGGAGTTAAGAGAAGAATAGTAGGAAACAGATGGCGTGATGCCTGGAGGGAGATAGAGGGTCAGGCGAGGGTATTTTTAGAGTACGGGAGACATGGGCATGTTTGAAAGCAGTGGTGAAGAAGCCATCGGAGACCAAACCATGGACGATGGCTGTTAGGGAGGGAAGAAGTGAGCGGGCAAGTGTTTTGATGAAGTGCAAGGAATGGGGTTGGATGTGCAGGTGAAGTGGGTAGATTTTGAGAAAAGGCAGGAGATCTCCTCCTGAGATGCTACTGGGAAAGATGGGAGAGTTGTCAGAGAGGTGCCAGGAGAGCGCATAATTGAAGGCAGCTGGAAGGCTGCCCAGGAGCATCAGAGAAAAGCCCAATTGTTCCAACTTCATCTCGGTGGATGCTCCATATTACTGCCCCTTCCACCACCACATGATTTCTTACCGCAATGTTCTGAATTGAGGAACTGGGCTGGGCAGGCTGAAGTGGGTGGGGCAAAGGAAGCAGAGTTGCCTAATGGATAGAGCATGGGCCTGGGAGGCAGAAGGACCAAGGTCCCAGATCTGCCATTTGTCTGCTGTGTAACCTTGGGTAAATAACTTAATTTCTCTTTCCCCCAGTTATCTCATCTGAAAAATGGGGATTAAAATGGTGAGCACTATGTGGGACAGGGACTTTGTCCATCCTGATTAGCTTGCATCTACCCTAGCGTTTAGCACAGTGCCCGGCACATAGTAAGCGCTTAACAAATACCACACATACACACACAAAAATGTGTGCAGACCAGTGCTGAAGAAGGTGGAGTTTTGCAGCGGTACACCGAGTCCAGGGATGCCTAGAGACATCCCTGCCCAGAGGATACTGAGTGGGTGGGTTGGGGGGGGGGGGCAATGTTTTGTACCATGCAGGAAGGCCTTTTTTGATGCAGGCTGATATATTACTCTGCTTCTGTTTAGACAGAACATCATCGTCAGTAACACTAGTAGTACTAGTATTTAGTAAGTGCCTACTTTGTGCAAAACAGTGTAAAACATATTGGGAAAAATGCACGGTGAGAATTTGACACTGTTCCCAACCTCCAAGAGATTCACCAAATAAGAATAAAGAGGAGTAGGGCATTAGCTGCAGACACATGGGAAAGATCAATCATCATCATCATCATCAATCGTATTTATTGAGCGCTTACTATGTGCAGAACACTGTAGTAAGCGCTTGGGAAGTACAAATTGGCAACATATAGAGACAGTCCCTACCCAACAGTGGGCTCACAATTCACAGCCACTTGTCCGTTGTGTGATCTTGGGCAAGTCACTTCACTTCTCTGTGCCTCAGTTAATTCATTTGTAATATAGGGATTGATACTGTGTGGCCCAAGTGGGACAGGGATTGGGTCCAACCCTGTTTGCATGCATTTGCTGCAGGGCTTCTAACCGTATCTAGCACTTAGTAAGTGCTTTAACAAATACAAAAAAAACCTAAATTAAAAATCTAAATTGGCAACAAATTGCTAAATAACTGTCACAAAATTCTGTAACGTAGGCAGCACATTGATTAGTAGTGATAGACGAGGAAGTAAAAAAAAATGAATCAGAAAAGCATGACATTCTCCGGGGGCTGTCAAACAGAATGTAGCCGCTAAGTGCTTCTAGGACTAAGGGCCAGTGGAATGGTCTACAGCCCTGTACTGCTAACCACCTTGTCTGTGGCTGTGGTATATGCACACCCTTCAGAGTGCACTTGGAAAAGTACTACAGAAGTAATTGACCTTGTCCCTGCCCTTAAAGAGGGGAATGTAAGTTTGAGGCTTGGTTGAGCCATTTGTCTGGTTGGTGAAGGAAGAGACTTCAGTCAGTCCGAAGAAAACTCACAATGACTCTGGTATGCTGGAGGCTCTGACTTGACTTACTTCAGAACATCACCAGGGAAAACCAATTCTGGAACTTCCCACTTCAGGGATGCTGATGCATTTGGTGCTCTGCCCACAGTAAGAGTAGATTAGCATCTGCTGAAATGGTCACTGTGGCAGTAGGTCTGCCTCGGACTCTGAGATACTGAAATTCTGCTCATTCATTCATTCATTCATTCAATCGTATTTATTGAGTGCTTACTGTGTGCAGAGCAGTGTACTAAGCGCTTGGGAAGTACAAGTCGGCAACTTATACAGACGGTCCCTACCCATCAACAGGCTCACAGTCTAGAAGGGGGAGAAAGACAACAAAACAAAACATGTAGACAGGTGTCAAAATCGTCAGAACAAATAGAATTAAAGCTATATGCACATTAACAAAATAAATAGAATAGTAAATATGTACAAGTAAAATGAAGAGTAATAAATCTGTACAAATATACGCAAGTGCTGTGGGGAGCAGAAAGAGGTAAGGCGGGTATGGGTGGGGAGGAGGAGCCACAGCCACCTCTAGCCAAAGCCCCTTATCGATTTTTTTGTATGTATTCTTCTGTGTTGTGTTTTATTGTTTCATCATTCCTGATGTGTTTGTCTCCCCACTTCCCCCACTTGCATTCTTCAATGTGAGTCCTCTAGGGGATAGGTGGTCATGTCTAATTTCCACCCATGGATTCCTTCCCAGGACGTTGTACGGTACTCTGCATACAATAAGAATTTAATAAATACTGTTACTATGACTATCAGTCAATCGTATTTATTGAGTGCTTACGGTGTGCAGAGCACTGTACTAAGCATTTGGGAAGTACAAGTTGGCAACATATAGAGACAGTCCCTAAACAACAGTGGGCTCACAGTCTAGAAGGGGGAGACAGATAACAAAACGAAACATATTAACAAAATAAAATAAATAGAATAGATATGTATGAGTAAAATAAATAAATAAATAGAGTAATAAATATGTACAAACATATATACGTATATACAGGTGCTGTCGGGGAGGGAAGGAGGTAAGATAGTGGGGACGGAGAGGGGGAGGAGGGGGGAGAAAGGAGGGGGCTCAGTCTGGGAAGGCCTCTTGGAGGAGGTGAGCTCTCAGTAGGGCCTTGAATGGAGGAAGAGAGCTGGCTTGGTGAATGTTGGGAGGGGGGGGCATTCCAGGCCAGGGGGATGACGTGGGCCGTGGATCGACGGCGGGACAGGCGAGAATGAGGCACGGTGAGGAGATTATCGGCAGAGGAGCGGAGGGTGCGGGCTGGGCTGTAGAAGGAGAGAAGGGAGGTGAGGTAGGAGGGGCGAGGTGATGGAGAGCCTTGAAGCCGAGGGTGAGGAGATTCTGCCTGATGTGCAGATTGATTGGTAGCCACTGGAGCTTTTTGAGGAGGGGAGTATCATGCCCAGAGCGTTTCCTGACAAAGACAATCCGGGCAGCGGCATGAAGTATGGATTGAAGTGGGGAGAGACAGGAGGATGGGAGATCAGAGAGGAGGCTGATGCAGTAGTCCAGACGAGATAGGATGAGAGCTTGAACGAGCAGGGTAGCGGTTTGGATGGAGAGGAAAGGGCGGATCTTGGCAATGTTGCGGAGCTGAGACCGGCAGGTTTCGGTGACGGCTTGGATGTGAGGGGTGAATGAGAGAGCGGAGTCGAGGATGACACCTTGTTGCGGGCTTGTGAGATGGGAAGGATGGTAGTGCCGTCAACAGTGATGGGAAAGTCAGGGAGAGGGCAGGGTTTGGGAGGGAAGACAAGGAGTTCAGTCTTGGACATGTTGAGTTTTAGGTGGCGGGCAGACAAACAGATGGAGATGTCCTGAAGGCAAGATGAAACGCGAGCCTGGAGGGAGGGGGAGAGAGCAGGGGCAGAGATGTCGATCTGGGTGTCATCAGCGTAGAGATGATAGTTGAAGCCGTGGGAGCGAATGAGGTCACCAAGGGAGTGAGTGTAGATCGAGAACAGAAGGGGACCAAGAACTGAACCTTGGGGTACCCCCGCAGTAAGGAGATGGGAAGCAGAGGAGGATCCTTCAAATGAGACTGATAATGAATGACCGGAGAGATAAGAGGAGACCCAGGAGAGGATGGAGTCTGTGAAGCCAAGGTTGGACAGTGTGTTGAGAAGGGGGTGGTTCACAGTGTCGAAGGCAGCTGAGAGGTCGAGGAGGATTAGGATAGAGGTCGAAGAGGACTACCTCTACAACCTCTGTTACTACTATCATTACTACTAGTAAGAGCTCAGTGAATGCCTTTGAACACATGATATCAAGGAGAAGCTGAGAAGAGTGAGTGAAAGGAAAAATTAAATAAAGATTTTTGTGCAAAAATAATGGAACTCCTAAGGGACAAATACTCCAATTTTTCAGGGCTGGTTCGAATTTACTCCCCGGAGTTCTTTGAAAGAGGTCATCACAACATCCTTTATTATCGACTCACTAAATTGTGATTGTGATCAAAATGTCTGTGTATAGTGTTTGACATATGGAAGACGAATTCTGTCACCAAGGTGCTAAGAGGATATTGGAAACCTGTCTGGGTTGTATTGTCAGCCTGACATAGGTTCTAAACCTCAAGGGCAGGAATTGATGCCTCTCCAGGTGGAATAGACAGTGGAACGTACTCCAACATCTAATGAATAATAACAGAAGTAATTCAATGAAAGATGAAACCTCAGATTACATGTTTTCACCGAAGCCTTTCTGTCCTGACATTGTGAATTTTCGTTCTCCTTAATACATGATCTCGATGTGAGGCAGACACGATGTCTAAACTGATTATTGTGTCAGTCAATTGTATTGATTGAGCATTTACTGTGTGCAGAAGAGTGTATTAAGTGCTTGGGGGTGTACAATATAACAATTTAATAGACACATTCCCAGCCCACAACGAGCTGAACATCTTGTATCTCCCCACAGTTCTTAGTAATGTGCTTGGCACATAGCAAGCCCTGAACAAATATTTATGGTACTTGTTAATAATAATAATAATAATAATAATAATGGCATTTATTAAGCGCTTACTATGCGCAAAGCACTGTTCTAAGCGCTGGGGAGGTTACAAGGTGATCAGGTTGTCCCACGTGGGGTTCACAGTCTTAATCCCCATTTTACAGGTGAGGTAACTGAGGCACGGAGAAGTGAAGTGACTTGCCCAAAGTCACACAGCTGACAATTGGCGGAGCCGGGATTCTAACCCATGACCTCTGACTCCAAGGCCCGGGCTCTTTCCACTGAGCCACGCTGCTTCTCTCATTAAGCCCTCATTATGTGCTAAGCATTGTACTAAACGCTGGGATAGATACAAGACAATTGGCTTGCACACAGTCCCTGTCAGTCAGTCAATCAATCACTCAATACTATTTACAGAGTGCTTACTGTGTGCAGAGCACTGCACTAAGTACTTGGGAGAGTATAGTATAACAATGTAACAGATACATTCCCTGCCCCTAGGGAATTTACCACCTTGTATCTCTCCACAGCGCTTAGTAAAGTGCTTAGTATATAGTAAGCCCTGAGCAAATAATTATGTTACTTGTTAAGCCCTCATTATGTGCTAAGCATTGTAGTAAGTGATGGAGCAGATACAAGACAGTCAGGTGGACACAGTCCATGTCAATCAGTCAGTCAAATTTATTGAGCACCTACTTTGTTCAGATCACTTTTTCTGTTCTTAATGTCCCATATGGAGCTCACAGGTTTATGTAGGAGGGAGCTCATGATGGTCTGGGAATTGTGCATTCATTGTTATATTGTATTCTGCCAAGTGCTTAGTACACTTCTTTGCACAAAGTAAGAGCTCAATAAATGCAATTGAATGAATGAATGAATGGAGTAGGATTTGGTCGGGAAGCAACATCGCTGAGTGGATATTGCACGGGTTTGGGAGTCAGAGGTCGTGGGTTCTAATCCCGGCTCTGCCACATATCTGCTGTGTGACCTTGGGCAAGTAACTTAACTTCCCTTTGACTCAGGTACCTCATGTGTACAATGGGGGTGAAGACTTTGAGCCCCAAGTGGGACAAACTGATTACCTTGTAACTACCCCAGCTCTTAGAACAGTTTTTGACACATGGTAAGCGTTTAACAAATGCCATTATCATCATCACTATCATCGTCATCATCTCCATTTTATAAATGAGGAAACTGAGGCAAAGAGAAGTTAAGTGACATTCCCATGGTCACACAGCACACACGTTTAAGATCTCTGTGGTTATGGAATGGGTGTCTACCAACTCTGTTACATTCTACTCTTCCAACCTCTTAGTAGATGGTTCTGCACTCAATAAATTGATTGATTGAAGTGGCAGAAGGGATTAGAATTCAGATCCTCTGATTCCCAGGCCCATCGTTTTTTTTTCCAAAAAGCCATAGTATTATTATAATTAAATTAATGATCATATTATTGTTTTTATCATTATCATTATTTTGAATTCCAGTTTGCCACAACTTTTAATATGTCTTTCAAACCTATTTTAGGTATTTATAACAAATTCATCTTTGGTTTTGTATATTCTGATTTCCATATTCTGGTTTTGATTTTGGTTTTCTATATTTCCGTACAGTTTCCTATCATGTTAATAAGATTATGGAGAATTTTTTTTTCACTGACTAACAAAAATAATTATGGAATTTATTTAGCGCTTACTATGTGTTAAACACTGTTCTAAGTGCTAATAAAATTAACAAGCTCCTTTACTGATACACATCTGTGGCCACACAATGTGCTTTAAAAAAATGGAGCACCTGACTGAAGTTAACATACTTAAGGATGGGTTTGATGATCATACTAATTGCAAACCATATGATGAATTAGGGTATATGCTAATAATGTCCATAAAATGAATTAATAACATTCTCAATCATTTAAAAAATCAAAATTGCACCTTGCCACTTAATCACTGAACTAAAACTATTTGCTGGAATTCCTGTCTTGCTCAATCAATCAATTGAGCATGGGCTTAGGAGTCAGAGGTCATGGGTTCTAAACTTGACTCCGCCACTTGTCAGCAGTGTGGCTTTGGGCAATTTACTTCACTTCTCTGTGCCTCAGTTACCACATCTGTAAAATGGGTATTGAAACTTTGAGCCCCGTGTGGGACATCCGTTAGAAAACAAAAATTTCAGCAGGACTAGGGAGCCTTGGCGGCACTGTTCCTCGGTGTCTCCGGTAATAAGTATGTCGTTCACGAACTGGAACACCCATACCCCTTCCGGAAGGTTTAGAGGGGAGAGAGCCTTGTACAGGGCTCGAGAAAACAGGGTTGGGGAGTGGGAGTCCCCTTTAGCTGTCTGCTTTCCCAGGCGAAGGCAAAAAGGATCTGGCTCTCGGGGCAGACCGAGATAGTAAAGAAAGCCCCCGTAAAGTCGACCTGCACCAGGGGTCGGATCCTGCTAAGCACAGAAGTGGGACTGGAGACCACCGCATGCAGAGGGGAAACATAAGCATTAACTGCTCGCAGATCCTGAACGAAGCGGTAAATAGGAGTTTCCCCATGTTTACGAACCGGTAGCATGGATGTATTGCAAGGTGCAGGGCACTCGACCATTCATTCATTCATTCATTCAGTCGTATTTATTGAGCGTTTACTGTCCCCCCCGCCCGATGACCTTCCCCTCCCCACCGCACCTGTATATATGTTTGTACAGAAGCAGCTTGGCTCAGTGGAAAGGAGGTCGGGCTTTGGAGTCAGAGGTCATGGGTTCAAGCCCAGCTCTGCCAATTTTCAGCTGTGTGACTTTGGGCAAGTCACATAACTTCTCTGAGCCTCAGTTCCCCCATCTGTGGAATGGGGGTTGGGACTGTGAGCACCACGTGGAACAACCTGATTGCTTTGTGTCTCCCCAGCGTTTAGAATAGTGCTTTGCACATAGTAAGAGCTTAATAAAATGCCATCATTATTACAGACTTCTTACTCTATTTTACTTGTACATATTTACTATTCTACTTATTTTGTTAATAATGTGCATCTAGCTTTATTTCTATTTATTCTGATGACTTGGCACCCATCCACATGTTTTGTTTTGTTGTCTGTCTCCCCCTTCTAGACTGTGAGCCCGTTGTTGGGTAGGGACCGTCTCTCTTGTACTTCCCAAGCGCTTAGTACAGTGCTCTGCACACAGCAAGCGCTCAATAAATACAATTGAATGAATGAATGAATGAATGTACTAAGCGCTTGGGAAGTACAAGTTGGCAACATATAGATACAGTCCCTACCCAACAGCCGGCTCACAGTCTAGAAGGGGGAGACAGACAACAAAAGAAAACATAATAAAAAAATAAAATAAATAGAATAAATATGTACAAGTAAAATAAATGAATAAGTAGAGTAATAAATACGTACAAACATATACATATATACAGGTGCTGTGGAGAGGGGAAGGAGGTAAGGATAAGGGGATGGAGAGGAGGAGGAGGGGGAGAGGAAAGAGGGGGCTCAGTCTGGGAAGGCCCCCTGGTGGAGATGAGCTCTTAGTAGGGCTTTGAAGGGAGGAAGAGAGCTAGCTTGGCGGATGTTGGGAGGGAGGGCATTCCAGGCCAGGGGGAGGACGTGAGCCGGGGATCGACGGCGGAACAGGCGAGCACGAGTCACAGTGAGGAGATTAGCCGCAGAGGAGAGGAGGGTGCGGGCTGGGCTGTAGGAGAGAAGGGAGGTGAGGTAGGATGAGGCGAGGTGCTGGAAAGCCTTGAAGCCGAGGGTGAGGAGTTTCTGCCTGATGCGTAGGTTGATTGGTAGCCACTGGAGATTTTTGAGGAGGGGAGTAACATGCCCAGAGCGTTTCTGCACAAAGACGATCCGGGCAGTGGCGTGAAATATGGGCTGAAGTGGGGAGAGTCAGGAGGATGGGAGATCGGAGAGGAGGCTGATGCAGTAATGAGCGGTTCCAGCCCAGCCTTCCCTTAGGGTACTGCCGAATACAAGGAAATGGTCTACGGGAGTGGATCTCGACTTTTACCAGATCAGCTCCCCGAAGGAATCCCACGTTTGTGGGTCCAGTGCTCCACAGGGCAGGGGGAAGGGTCAGGAACTCAAGGTCAGGATCCTCCTTGGTGGTTTCGAGGGCAGATAGGACATGGGAGGCGATTCTGGTGACTAGGGGGTCCAGTTTGCCAATCAAGCTGCCAATGAGTAACGAAATCCCCCTTTCTCCGCACTTAACGGTGGCCTCCAACCTGCAAAACAGGTCACGGCCCAACTGGGGAGAAGGAGCAGATGGGAGCACAAGAAAAGCATGGTGAATGTCTATTCCGGCTACCCAGAACTGGAGGGGTTGAGTCCGAGGAACGGACTGAACATTCTCCCCTTCTCTACCTATTCGAACCTTATCCTTTTCTCGAGCTTCGGGAGGAAAGGTTGGAAGTGCGGACCAGGTGGTGCCCTTATCAATCAAGCAGTGATATGTTCTGGAGTTGATGACCAAATCACAGTAAGGTTCAGGGGAGAAGAACACGGGGTTACCCGTATCCAATAGGGAGGTCATATCATAAGGTTCCCAGGAGCCATCAATTTCATCATCTGCTCCCAGATAGGGGAGTTCATCCCCAACTAGGTACTCCGAGTGGACACACACATTAGGGTAAACGTACTCCGGATTCCAAAAAGGGAAAACTAAGTCTAGTCACAGATCCCTGGGTCTAGTCGGATCCCAAGGACCGACGGGACCGAATTCTGGTCCCGGAGTCAGGTTAGAGTGCCTCGGAGAATATTTCGTTCACTGCCCGGGGTTGTAGAAAGGTCGGACGGAGGGTGGAGGTCCTAGGGCGTGTAGGTCTCGACTTCGCCACCGATTCTCAGAACAATCCCGCTTAAAATGGGCTTCTCAATTACATAGGAAGCACCGGAATGGGTCTTACATGGCCAAGAACGTAGCCTGATTCTCCTTATTCATGCCTTTAAGGTGGCAAGAAATCTCCGTAAGCTCAGACAAAGGTTTTGCTTGCCATCCGGGGCAGGTTTTGGCAAAGTAATCTTTGTACCGGCCCTGATGTATGAAGGCTATAGCCAGAGCACGGGCATCTCGCTAATTATTTAGGTCAAGTTGGACAAGTGAGGTGGCCCCTTCAGATAAACGATTGTAAAATTCATCCGTGGACTCACCCTCCCGCTGCATCATCCCATGGAAACAATCCCAATCTGGGGGCTTCTCTCCCAGCTCCCGTACGACAGCTAGCAATTTTTGCCGTGCCTGTTGCAATCGATTCCACCCAATACCCTTATTAAAATCTCAATCAGGTTCCATGGCTGGCCAAGTGATGTTACCTCCCCCTCCATTTTCTAAATTTAAGGTGGCCACCCGCACTTGTGTGTGTTCATCGGGGGTGATAACAAGTTCTAGCAATTTCTCTACATCTGCCCATGTAGGTTGGTGGGTCCGGATTATACTAGCCAAGCATCGTTCGAACCCCCTCGGATCTTTGAGAAAAGCTGGGAAGGTTTGCTGACACTTTAGGAGGGATTGGGGCTCGAAGGGGATATAAGTCCGAAGGGAACCTAGTACTGGTCCATCTGGCCCTGGAACTTGTTGGAGGGTACTTCGGACCGGAGCCAATAGGGCAGGGGACGGCGTGCATATTGGGGGAGGAGCAAAGGATGGAACAGGAGGGTACTTAAGGGTCTGGGATGTTGGACTGGTTGGGGCATTTGGGGCGGGCCCGCCACCAAGGTCTGTGAGAGAGGGTTCGGGTTCCGGAGTCACCTCCACGACCTCCGAACATTTTTTAAGGGTGGAGGATTCGGGACTGAAGTGCGGGAGCTTCCTGAGACGTTCCTCAAGAAGGTCCCCGCATTGGGCTCTAGGGGTGGTGAATCCTGCGTGTCATGTTCCCCTGGGAAATCTTTAGGTACTTGTCTCTCCTGAGTCACTTCTTCCTTAGTGGGAAGTCCTTCAGATAATTTTGCCCAACAGTACCAATAGCACATTTCGTCTCGCCGCAAACGTACTAGGATTTTCTTTAATTTTTGTAGGGCTGAGGGGTCAAAAGTTCCCTACTTTAGCCAGAAATAGAGATCCTGCTTATCCATTAGATTAAACCGTGAGTCATGACACCGCTTTAATTGTTTGATATACCCTTTCTTTCAGGAAGGTGACCCTCATCCCAGGACTGTGGCACGACCCCACGTTTTCCCTCGCTTATTTTATAAGGCAAGATTTAATTCCTTTCCTGTTCCAGGAAAGACCCATTTCCTATTCCCGAAAAGACCCCCTAGGAGACGTCCCTGAAGTAAGACCTCCCTAAAGGCCCCTCAGGACGTCCCCTGAAGTAATCCGCTTCTCTTATACACAGAGAAGTTTCCCGGAGCGGATAGCCATTTGCCCAGAAGCCGCTAACCTGAATTTACCTCCGGGCGCTCCAAATAACCCGACAAGGGGAGAAGGGAAAACGCTTAGCCGGACCCTAAAAGCGGATCCAATTGAATTACAGTTCGGTGTGCTCACACGGATCAGCGTTTTACGTTCCTCTCGAGTGGTCTCAAGTCAATCCAGATCACAAGGGTCCCTTCGTGGTCGTCAAAACCGTTACGGGAGAAACTCGCACCCCACCAAGAGGGAGCGGTTAGGTTTCTCCTTGATTGATGGTGTGGTACCCAAGGTGCAAGAATGAATGAGACTCACGAGAGAGAAGTCAGATAAAGCAGAATAGGTAGGAAAGTGGCTACCCGCCGGTTCACCCCGGAAGGGTATGAGTGAAGAACAGCCTCTATCCCAGCCGATCCCTCCGCATTTATTTGGTTCCCTTTCCATGCTAAGCGAACGCGAAACCTTGGCATTCCTCGATCCTGAGTCAAGGTACCATACTTTGCCTTATATGGTCACGTATTCCTGTTAGCGGGAGATAACGGACGCACAGGATGAAGACGTTCCAGACAAAGCGGAGCCGCTTTGATCAGTGTAAACCCTCCTCGATTACAGAATCTTCTGCGCGGCCGGCGCCTATTCCTCAACAGCGCTTAATAAATGCCATCATTATTATTATTTCATGTCTACGATTGAGCTCCTTATCTTCCCTCCCAAACCCTGTCCTCTTTCTGACTTTCCTATCACCACCCACTGACTATCATCCTTCCTGTCTCACAAGCCTGCAGTCCTGGTGTCATCCTTTACTCCGCTCTCTCATTCACCCCAAACATCCAATCCGTCACCAAAACCTCCAGGTCTCACCTTCACAACATCGCCAAGATCCACCCTTTCCTCTTCATCCAAACAGCAACCTTGTTGGTACAATCTCTCATCATATCCCGACTGGATTACTGCATCAGCCTCCTTTCTGATCTCCCAACCTCCTGTATCTCCCTTCTTCAGTCTATACTTCACTCTGCTGCCCGGATTATCTTTCTACAGAAGCGCTCTGGGCATGTCATCCCCTTCTTAAAAATCTCCAGTAGTCGCCTATCAACCTTCGCATGAAGAAAAAGCTCCTCACTATTGGCATCAAAGCTCCCCATCAGCATGCCCCCTTCTACCTCATCTCCCTTCTCTCCTTCTATAGCCCATCCCGCACACGTAACTCTTCTGTCGCCAGCCTCCTCACTGTTCCTCATTCTCGCCTGTCCCGACGTCGACCCCTGGCCCACATGCTACCTCTGGCCTGGAATGCCTCGCCTTCTCACATTTGCCAAACTAGCTCTCTTTCCCCCTTCAAAGCCCTACTGAGAGCTCACCTCCTCCAGGAGGCCTTCCCAGAATAAGCCCCCCTTTTCCTCTGCTCCTGCTCTCCTCCCCATCGCCCCTACTTCCTCCCCGTGCCCTACCCCCTACCCCGCCCAGCAGGACTCTTGTATATTTGTAGTTATATATTATGCTACTTATTTTATTAATGATGTCTATATATCTATAATTCTATTTATCTATTTTGATGCAATTGATGCCTGTCTACTGGTTTTGTTTTGTTGTCTGTCTCCCCCTTCTAGACTGTAAGCCCGTTATTGGGTAGGGATTTTCTCTATCTGTTGCCGAATTGTACTTTCCAAGCGCTTAGAACAGTGCTCTGCACACAATAAGCGCTCAATAAATACGATTGAATTAATTGATTAATCAATTAATATATATGCTCAATATACTCAGCTGCCCTAAGAATTTGGGAGAGCATTCCTTTATTCATTTAACCGTATTTATTGAATGCTTACTGTGTGGAGAGCACAGTACTCAGCGCTGGGAAAGTATAATTCAGCAATAAAGGGAGGCAATCCATGCCAACACGAGGTTTACAGTCTAGCAAGGGGGAGACAGACATCAAAACAAATAAAGAGGCATCAATACGAACAAACATAATTATAGATATATACACATCAAAACAAGTAAACAGGCATCAATATAAATAGAGTTATAGATATGTATGTATATACATAAGTGTTGTGGGGCGGGGAGAGGGGGATACAGCAAAGGGAGCGAGTTGAAGTGATGTGGAAGGGAGGGGGAACTGAGGAAAAGTGGGGCTTAGTCTGGAAAGGCCTCTTGGAGGAGGTGAGCCTTCAGTAGGGCTTTGAAGGGGGAAAGTGTGATTGTTTGACAGATTTGAGGAGGGAGGACGTTTCAGACTAAAGATAAGATATGTGCCAGGGGTCAACAGTGGTACAGGTGAGAACGATACACAGTGACAGTGTTAGCAACAAAGAAGCCAAGTGTGCGGGCTGGGAGAGAAGGAAGGTGAGGTAAGAGTGGCGGGGGCAAGGTGATGGAGAGCTTTGAAGCAAATATTGAGGAATTTGTGCTTCATGAGAAGTTTGATAGGCAACCACTGGATATTTTTCAGAAGGTGGGGGGGGCGACATGATCAGAACCTGTCAATCAGTCAATCAATCGTATTCATTGAGCGCTTCCTGTGTGCAGAGCACTGTACTAAGCGCTTGGGAAGTACAAGTTGGCAACATATAGAGACGGTCCCTACTCAACAGTGGGCTCACAGTCTAGAAGAACTTGCGGAAGGTCAAATTCAGAATGTTTTTGGGGGGGCGGGCAGATAAGAAATGGATCTTTGGCTAGGATGGAGGGAGTCGAAGACCACCAGAACCCAACCTTCCGTAAAACGGGGAGCGCCGGGAAGGTGAGTTAATGAGGCGGGTTGTCCCATCACCGTGAGGGTCAGGGCTGTGGACCGGCCCCTCAGAGGATGCGGCGATTTGTGAGTTTTGCAAGACCTCCGACCCCCGGCACCATCAGGGGCCGGTTGGGGCGGTCTGCCCGTCCGGCCTCGGTGGCCCAGGCCCCTGGGCAGGAGGGGGCAGCGGTGGCGGCGGCTCCAACCGACCTGCGAAGACCAGGAAGGTGATGAGGGCGGCCAACAGTTGGATGCTCAGCTTGGGCCGGACGTCCTTGAACTGGATGACGGCGCTGTGGTAGATGAAGGAGCAGATGGCCTCCACCAGGCAGGCCTTGGGCACGTCGGCGTTCAGGGGGTTCCGGCAGGGCCGGTACCGGTTGACGCGGTGCTGCTCGATGAGACTGAAGCTCCTGACGGAGAGCACGTAAGCCCGGGCCAGTAGGGCCCCGGCCAGCTGGGCCAAGATCTTCAGGACGCCCCTCGACGCGGCCAGCCGCTCCATGGCCATCTTCTCCAGCACGGCGCACGGGTTGCAGAAGGAGCCGGCCAGGATCAGCCCGTGGACCAGCGTGAAGAAGTAGGTGAGCGTCAGGCCGAAGTGGGGTGAAGGGTCGATTTGAACCTTGACGGTGAGCTCGTGGGTGCAGGCGCACAGCTGGAAGGTGGCCAGCAGCTCCAGGAGGAAGGTCCTGAGGGGCAGGTGGGTCCGAGGGTGGTGGTGGCAGGTGTCCGAGCCCGAGAGGCCCTGCAGGGTGCCCACCAGCAGCAGGCTCACCAGGACCACGGTGGCCACCATGAGACCCAGGGAGACGCAGGTGTCCTTCAGCCCGCCCAGGGGCTCTGCCATCCCCGGTCGGCCCTCCCCCCTCCCCGGCTCCTGGAGAGGCGGGTGTGGGGGCGGGCAGGGAAGGGGGAGGGACGGACGGAGGACCGTGGGCGACCGAGAGGGCCAGCGCGGCCACCACCAACAACCGCCCGCCGGCCAACTGTAGAAAGATAATCCAGGCAGCAGAGCGAAGTATAGATTCAAGTCGGGAGAGAATACTCTCACCAACTCTCAATGCTGGGAGATCAGAAAGGATGCTGATGCAGTAATCCAGTAAGGATAGGGTGAGTGATTGTACTAACGCGGTAGTGGTTTGGATGTAGAGGAAAGGGCAGATCTTAGCAATGTTGTGAAAGTGAGGCTAGCAGTTTTTGGTGACAGATTGGATATGTGGGGTGAACGTGAGAGGGGAGTCAAGGACGACACCAAGGTTGCAGGCTTGTGAGACGGGAAGGATGGTTGTGCACAGTGATGGGAAATTCAGGAAAAGGGCAGGATTTGGGAGGGAAGATAAGGAGATCAGTCTTGGATATGTTGAGTTTTAGAAGTCGGGAAAACATCCAAGTACAGATGTTCTGAAGGCAGGAGGAGTACAATGCAAGAGAGTAAGTAGACATGATCCCTAACCTTAAGGAAATATCAAACTGAGCTTTCAAATGCGAGGTGGTTTAAAGCTTGCTTCTCCTTCTAATTCAGTGTTGTAGGCCTAGTTACGTAATTTCAACTCATGTCACCCCTTTGGACTGAAGCTCGTTGTGGGCAGGGAATGTGAATGTTGTAGTATTATATCGTATTCTCCCAAGCACTTAGGACAGTGCTCTGCACACAATACATTCTCAATAAATGTGATTGATTGATGTTATATCGACTCTTTAAGGATAGCGGGACCGATTTTCCTCACAGAAGCCAACGACCCAAGGGAGGTAAGGATCAACCATAACCTCCACAACTAAAGCTGGGCAGATTACAAACCAGGCTTTCCTTCAGTCATGTTTTCCTCAAGAAGCCCAGCTGTTTAGAAGAAGAAAGCTGGAAATGCTTTCGTCGATCCACATTTCCTAAATAATGTTCAAGAAAAACCTGATAACAAGCATTCAGTTTAAGTCTTCTCACAAAAAAAACAACTATTTTCAGTTAGTGGCTTGATATAATTGGGTCAGGTGAGTGTGTTGAAAGGGTTTTTTCAAAGGAAAAACTACATTTTGACCCAAGACTGCTTTGGGGGCAAATTTCAGCAATAAGCACCTGTGATAGGAGGTTTCTGACAGCACTTATGCTCATATCCATAAATATTTTATTTACATTAATGTCTCCCCATCTACAATGTCGCTCCATGGGGGTAGGAAATGTGTCTACTACTTCGATGATATTGTACTCTCCCAAGTGTTTAGCACAGTTCTCGGTATAAGGTAAATGCTCAATAAATATAATTAATTGATACCTTGATCTCATCCATCTTGCCACCGACCTCTCCCGAAATTCTTGCCTCTATCCTGGAATGCCTTCCCTCTTTATAACCAACAGGCAATTACTCTCCTCTCCTTCAAAGCCTTATGGATGGTACATCTCTTTCCCTAAGTCCACTTTTCATGTTCTTCAACTCCTTTCTGCATTTCTCTGACTTGCTCCCTTTATTCCGTCCCACTCCCAGCCCCACAGCACTTGTGTAGATATCTGTAATTAATTTATTTATATTAATGTCACTTTCCCCCTCTAGACTGCAAGCTAATTGTGGGTAGGAAATGTGTCTGTTATATCGTCCCCTCCCAAGCTTTCAGTACAGTCCTCTTCACACTGTGAGCACTCAATAAATATGACTGACTGATTGCTTGCTGCTTGTGGTATGACTAATGTTTTGGTGGCTCTAGTTGAAAGAGCATGAACCCTGGGAGTCAGAGAACCTGGGTTCTCATTCCGGCTCCACCATGTTCCTGCTGTATGACCTTGGGCAAGTCATTTCATTTCTCTGGGCCTAAGATCGCTC
This sequence comes from Tachyglossus aculeatus, assembly GCF_015852505.1. NCBI lineage: Eukaryota > Metazoa > Chordata > Mammalia > Monotremata > Tachyglossidae > Tachyglossus > Tachyglossus aculeatus. The sequence continues at coordinate 6,572,670 of NW_024044830.1, read as the reverse complement.
ACCTGTAAAATGGGGATTAAGACTGAGCCCCATGTGGGACAAAGCCTGTGTCCAATCTTATTACCTTCTTTTCTGCCCCAGTGCTTAGAACACTGCTTGGCTCAAAGTAAGTACTTAACAAATACCACAACTCTTATTATTGTTCTAATTATTATTGTTATTGTTATCTAGTCCTGTCCCTGTATCTACCTGCTGGCATTTTGGCTTTCCACAAGGCTCCATCTGGCTAACCTCATCTGTTGGGTTGAAAAACAATACTGTTTATTTCATCACCATTATGAAGCTCATGGATTTCTATTTTTTGTTTTATAGAGATCACCACATAGAAGTGGTTGGGGTTTGACAAAAGATGCTTTTGTCACATGCATGTCACCCACAGAGATCAATACACTGAACTGGGTAGGCAGATTCAGGTTATAAAATGGAAGAGGAGCACAAATCAGTCACTTGTTTAAATAACCTCGATTTTTTATACTGACAAACTACAGAATAACAGATACCCACAAACAAGCAGGCTAACATCCACTTGCCCTCCATCAGGGTCTATTTTCGAACACTGCACTCTAAAATTCACTAAGCATCTTGGGAATCAACTCACATCTCCTCGATACGGGAACAAGACCAGAACTAATCTAGGATGGGCACAATGCTGTGTCACTGCCTGGAGAGTCTCACTAAGGGACCCTGGCATCTTGGGCATTGCTCCTGATCAGACCATAGGCCTTCTAATGCTCTGGATCATGACGACGCCTCTTCAGGGAGCAGTGGTCTTATACCTGGTAGTAAACAGTGATGGTTGCCTCCAGATCGCTGTCCTCCAGTCCAATTCCAATCCACTATGGCCAGGTTGCTGCAGGTGTTAGGTCTTTGCATCCCCTCCTCCGGTTATGCACGTTATTCAAATGTGTATACAAAGGACCGTGGACATGGAATGGACAGACACTCCAACGTTTCCCTGACTTTCCCGTACATCAAGCTTTTTCCGCATTTTCCCTGACTTGCACTGAAATATTGGTGCAGCCAAAGTGGAGTCACTTGGGTCTCGTGTGACAATGATTGTTTCCAGATATTCAGGCCAAACATTCCTTTGGTCCACAGGTCACCTAAAATAGGGCTAGAACTTCTTGCTAGTACACTAGAAAGACATCTGTACATGGTGGGAAACAAATTTGGGTACCATTCTGCCTTTGGGAAAAGAACAGAGTTGAACTTGTTCATCATCTGAAAAAAACGTCTAGGATTCACTGATTTCAAGTGGAACGATTAATGAATCAAGGGATTTATTGAGCAGTTACTGTGTGCAGAACACTGTACTATGTCATTGTGAAAGTATAATGCAATTGTGTTGGTAGACACAATCGCTGCCCACAAGGAAGGTACAGTCTAAGTACACCAATATGGGGCTAAAACCATATGCTAACAATAATAATGATTGTGGTATTTATTTCTTAAGTGCTTATTTTGTGCATAGGCACTAGGGCAGATACAACATAATCAACTCGGACATAGTCCCTTTTCCTACATAGAGCTCACAGTTTAAGTAAAAGAGAGAACAGACATTTAATTCCCATTTTACAAATGAGGAAACTGAGGCACAATAGATCAATCAATGAAAAGCAGAATGGCCTAGTGGATACAGCATATGCCTGGGAGTCAGGAGGATCTGTGTTCTAATCCTGGCTCCACCACTTCTCTGCTGTGTGACTTTGGTTACGTCACTTAACTTCTATGTGCCTCAGTTACCTCATCTGCAAATGGGGATTAGGACTGTGACCACCATTTTGGTCAGACTGTGTCCAACCAGATTACCTTGTATCTACTCAAATGTTTACACCACTCATTCATTCATTCAATCTTATTTACTGAGTGATTACTGTGTGCAAAGCACTGTACTAAGCGCTTGGGAAGTACAAGTCGGCAACATATTGGGTAATGGAGAGTCCCTACCCAACGGCGCGCTAGAAGGTGGAGACAGACAACAAAACGAACCATGTAGACAGGTGTCGAAACAATCAGAATAAAGAGAAACATGTCTATATGCACATCGTTAAAAAATAGAGTAGTAAATATGTACAAGTAAAATAATGGAGTGATAAATCTGTACAAATATATACAAGTGCTGTGGGGAGGGGAAGGAGGTAGGGCCGGAGGGTTGGGGAGGAGGAGAGGAAAAAGGGGGCTCAGTCTGCGAAGACCTCCTGGAGGACGTGAGTTCTCAGTAGGGCTTTGAAGGGAGGAAGAGAGTTAGTTTGGCGGATGTGTAGAGCGAGGGCATTCCTGGCCAGGAGAAGGACGTGGGCCGGGGGTCTACGGCGGGACAGGCGAGAACGAGGCACAGTGAGGAGGTTAGCAGCAGAGGAGCGGAGTGTGCGGGCTGGGCTGTAGAAGGGGAGAAGGGAGGTGAGGTGGGAGGGGGCTAGGTGATGGAGAGCCTTGAAGCCGAGAGTGAGGAGTTTTTGCTTGTTTTGTAGGTTGACTGAAAACCCCTGGAGATTTTTGAGGAGGGGAGTGACATGCCCGGAGCGTTTCTGTACAAAGATAATCCAGGCAGCAGAGTGAAGTATAGACTGAAGCAGGGAGAGACAGGAGGATGGGAGATCTGAGAGGAGGCTGATGCAGGAATCCAGGCAGGATAGGATGAGTGAATGAACCAGCAAGATAGCGGTTTGGATGGAGAGGAATGAGCAGATCTTGGCGATGTTGTGGAGGTGAGACCGGCAGGTTTTGATGATGGATTGGATGTGTGGGGTGAATGAGAGAGCGGATTCGAGGATTACACCAAGGCTGCTGGCTTGTGAGATGAGAAGGATGGTAGTGCCGTCTACAGTGACGGGAATGTCAGGGGAAGGACAGGGTTTGGGAGGGAAGATAAGGAGCTCAGTCTTGGACATACTGAGTTTTAGATGGCAGGCAGACATAGATGGAGATGTCCTGAAGGCAGGAGGAGATACAAGACTGTTGAGAGGGAGAGAGAGCAGGGGCAGAGATGGAGATTTGGATATCATCAGCGTAGAGATGATAGTTGAAGCCACGGAAGCGAATGAGTTCACCAAGGGAGTGAGTGTAGATAGAGAACAGAAGGGGACCAAGAAGTTACACTTGAGGAACCCCTGCAGTAAGGGGATAAGAGGGGGAGGGGGAGCCCGAGAAGGAGACTGAGAATGAACGGCCGGAGAGATAAGGGGAGAACCAGGAGAGGACGGAGTCTGTGAAGCCAAGGTTGGCTATCGTATTTAGGAGAAGGTGGTGATCCACAGTGTTGAAGGCCTCTGAAAGGTCGAGGAGGATTAGGATAGAGTAGGAGTCATTGGATTTGGCAAGAAGGAGGTCATTGGTGACCTTTGAGAGGGCATTTTCAGTGGAGTGTAGGGGACGAAGCCAGAGTGGAGGGGGTCTATGATAGAGTTGGCATTGAGGAATTCGAGGCAGTGACTGTAGACGACTCGTTCTAGGATTTTGGAAAGGAAGGGTAGAAGGGAGATAGGGCGATAACTAGAAGCGGCAGTAGGGTTAAGAGATTTTTTTATGATGGGGGAAACGTGGGCATGTTTGAAGGTAGAGGGGAAGGAACCAGTGGAGAGTGAGCGGTTGAAGGTGGAAGTTAAGGAGGGGAGGAGGGAAGGGGCGAGAGTTTTCATAGGATGAGAGATAGTGGGGTTCGAAGCACATGTAGATGGAGTAGCCCTTGAGAGGGCGTAGGATATCTCATCTGAAGATACTGCCGTGAAGGATGGGAGAATAGCAGAGAGGGTTGAGAGTGAGGGGGATGCAGTAGGGGGAGGGGTGACTTTGGGGACCTTAGACTTGATGGAGTTAGATTTGCTAGTGAAGTTGGAGGCCAGATAGTTGGGGGTGAGGGATGGAGGAGGGAGAGGAACTGGGGGCCTGAGGAGGGAGTTAAATGTACGGAAGAGCTGACGGGGATGATGGGAATGGGTGTCAATAAGGGAGGAAAAATAATTTTGCCTGGCAGAAGAGAGGGCAGAGTTAAGGCAGGAAAGAATAAATTAAAAGTGAACAAGGTTAGCTTGGTGTTTAGACTTTCGCCAGTAGCGTTTAGCAGCTCGAGTATAGAGCAAAGGAGGCTGACAGTGGCAATGATCCACTGTGGGTTAGAGGTGCGAAAGCGGAGAAGGGAACGTGGAGAGAGCGTGTTGAGTAGAAATGGTCGAGTTGAGAGCAATAATCCGGTCATCAGGAGTGGGAAGAGAGGATAGGGAGGCGAGGTGGGGTGTGATTCGCTTCAAGTTCCTAACCAGTGCCTGACACATAGAAAGCGCTTAGCAAATTCCACTAAAATATATATGTATGTCTTTAAAATCACTTACATTTATTGAGCACTTACTGTGTACCAAGTATGTACTAAGCGCTTGGGAAAGTACAGTGTAACAAGTTGGTAGGTACATTCTCTGCCTACAGGGAGCTAATAGCCACAGAGTCATGAAGGGACTTACTTGCCCAACGTCACACAGGAAGCCATTGGGGGAGCTGAAATTAAAACCCATGTCCTCTGACTCCTAGGCTCATGCTCTTTTCGAAGTTTCAAGGATTGGGACCCAAGAGATTTCGGTATTTTCAATAACCAGATTCAGGTTGTATATCTTCAGTAGGGCATGACTGGACGTGTCCAGAAAAACACCACTTAGATTATCAGGAAGCTGGAAAAGTTCTCAAATGAGGAAAGTTTGAAAAGATTAAGTCTTTAGTCTGGAAGGGTTAAGGTTGAGAGAGGATATGATTAAAATTTACACATTTGTCAAGTGTGGAGTCAGGGTGTCTAGATTTTTTCCCCACAACACTGCAATGCCATAACATTCTTTGAAGCTTGAATGTGGAGGGTTCAAAACAAATATGAAAGAAGCAGCCCATGATAGGTGATGAGGAGGTAGAGTTAGTTAAGAATACTAGAGAAAAAGAGATATTGAACAAGATCAAGAAGGACAGGGAGATGTCAGAGACGTTGGATGATAATGAATGTCCAGGATGACAGCAGTTCCATCACTTGCCTGCTCTGTGACCTTGGGTAAGTCACTTAACTTCTCTGGGCCTCTGTTACCTCATCTGTAAAATGGGGACGAAATCATCCTTCTCTGATTTAGCAATGAGCCTCGTGGGACAGGGACTATGTCCGAGGAGATTATCTTGGGCCTACCCAAACACAAAGAAAAGTACTTGACATACAGAAAACAGTTAACGAATATGATAATAATAATAGTAATAATAATGTCATTACAGTTCCTCCAAGCATCCTGTTTCTATTTTGCAGGTATAATTTGGGGTTGGATGAGGCATAATTTGGTATCTTTTTTAAGTAAAAAAATAGGACTTTAGCTGTTTCTACAATGGCATGACAAAACAAAAACGGAATTAAGCTTTCTACCCAGGCGAAATGGATTATATGCCTAAACGTCCGCGAATACAAGGCATATTATAATTTCCATCAGCTTAGATTTCATCACACAGTTTGTGTCTTTTACATTTGATGATAATGATGTTGAAAGTCCTCCATCAAGGGTGACACGGAGGCTTATGTGTAATAGGCACATAGGCATATCACTGGCAGCTAGAGATGCTGTTATCACCTGACAGTAACGTGGAGAAAGGGTCACAAAATTGTGGCAGCCGCGTGAGACAAAGCCGATGGGTAGGTCAGGTGGAGATCTGCTTCTAGCACTCTTCAGCCTTCGGAAACTTTCCTCGGGTTCAAATTCAGACCTGTTAAAGAGGGGCTGGGAGGAAGTTCATCTTGGGAATTTCGCTTTTTCCAGAAAACCTTAGACAATGCTATTTTTCAGAGAATGGGGAATGAGCCACCCCAACGTCTAACTTGCCATGCATGGACGGGAGGGAGAAAATGGCCCACGCTTGGAATGGTCCATTTTCTATGTCCTTCCTTCAAAATAAAGAACCAGAAGTAGAATGTTTCTCTTTTTTTGATTCATCATATGCTCTTACAAGGAAAATCCAACCCTATCATCTCTAGTCGAATGCATCAGAAACTCAGTCCAGCTTTAAAGCATCCATCTAAGCACAGGCTACTAATAAACTAACCATATTGTAATCTGGCTGTAAATAAACCAAAAAAATAAAATCTGCATATCTAATTAGGATTTGATAGGTAGTTTTGTATTCCAAACATTCAAGTCATTTACTTGTGCTTCTCATTGTATTGCCTCAAATGCATTCGTGGGCTACAGCTTAGTTCTCCAAGTTCCAGAAAGCACTCAGGAAATTAATGTGGATTAATGAACTTTTCAGATGTTCAGAACTCAGAGCTACATACAATATGGCTTATTTAAATGGATGCTAATTCTTCCTAATGAAACACAGTGCCCACTGAAGCTTAAAAGTGGTATGTTCCAAACCAGTTCCTAGCAGGAAATTTTGGTACTAGAAGGTCTGGCACTGAAAATTCAGAAGAATTTCAAAGAGCGCAGCCATATTACAGTTCTTTCACTTGCCTAGAAATGTTGTTAGTGGCCAGTAACCCAGAGTTAGATTGCCAAGTCTCTGGGCATATTTATAGCTCTATGTAATGAAAAAACTCACCATGGCTCAAAGGAAAGAGCACAGGCTTGGGAGTCAGAGGTCATGTTAGCTGTGTGACTTTGGGCAAGTCACTTAACTTCTCTGTGCCTCAGTTATTTCATCTGTAAAATAGCGATTAAGACTGTGAGCCCAAAGTGGGACAACCTGATTACCTTGTATCCCCCCAGTGCTTAGAATAGTTCTTCGCACATAGTAAGTAGTTAACAAATTCCATTATTATTATTATCATATTATTATTGTTATAAGCAACAGTCATCGTGCACCTAGGTGTTAAATGAATCTACTGGGGTGATTTTTATGTTTTTCTGACTACACTGTACCATAACGTAAAAACTATGAAGAAGTCGAAACTTATATTAGGAGAACTCTACCCCTCAGATTTATGAGTCTATAAAGACTAAATGAACCTGCCTTCTCCCTTCCCAGTTCATAAAGGCGAGACACTCATCTTCTTAAATCCAAACAGGAAGAATGTGCTCTTTTTACCTCCCCCTGTATTTAGAAACACTGTGGGAATAAACAGATGTGCACCCAGTAGCTGTGTGTGTAACCACCTGGTACAACGAGTCAGACCAAAGACTGCAAGCTAATAATAGTGATAATTTCGGTGCTGGTGAAGCAATTGCCAAACACTGTTCTCAGCACTGGAGTAGATACAAGATACTTCGGTTGGACACAGTCCCTGTGTTACAGGAGTCTCACAGTCTTAGTCCCCATTTTACAGATGAGGGAACTGAGGCCCTGAGAAGCTAAGTGAATTGTCCAAGGTCATACAACTGGAGATTTTAGGCGCAAAAGCACTTGAAATATCAGATAATATTTCATTCAAGTTGTCTAGATTTTTGTACCTTTTCAGGCCAAACACAGTGTATATTTTTTCTAATCTTCTAAAGGTAAAAAGTCATAAATGTGTTTTCAAGCCGGATTATTCTTTCAAGCATTATTTTTTTCCACAGATGAAGAGTCTTCAACAGGTAAATCAATTTAACTTGTTTTTTACGACCCCTTTCAAACCCTAGGATTGACACTACATTTGAAAATGTTTCGACTAATTATTCCCATCAGGCATTTATGCTATCTAGCTCCTTTCTAATTCTAGCAGTCTGGTGAAAACTCTTCCCTACTTTTCCCAATGTACTTTTTTAAAGGGACAACAAATAGGGTATTGGTGTAATGACTGGAATCAATTATTTCCTGTTTAAGGTTTTATATGAAATATTGCATACTTTAAATTTGGGAAAATAAATTTTAAAAACTTGCCAGAAATCAAACATTTTATGCGTTTTCATAATTTGAAAAATTATGGGGGGATGCAAAATTCATGTAACTCAATGGTAAAATATGGAAAAGTAGCCCTATCTAGGTTAATTAAAATGGAAATGAACAGTGTAGCATGTAAAACGGAGATCAAAAGCACTGCAGCAGAAATTTATCAAATTTGGTCCACCGAAGTATACTTTAAAGAGAAGTGTTACAAATAGATTACAAGCAGGATATTTTCATGACAATAAGCTGGAATTTCATTCCACTAAGCCAATTAATTTTAATAGTAGCTCTCTGGCATAGCTCCTAATCATTGTAGTGAACATTTTAATTGACTTCCAAGAGTCAGCATATTGAAGCAAGTTCCCATCTAATCGACAGTCTAGAATTTTCATGGAGTTCATAAATATAACAGACCATTTTGAAGAGAAATCCATACTCCCTAGGAAATGAGGCATTTTTATCTTATAGGCTGTAAAGATGTGACCTTGAAAATTCTAAGCCCAAGGGGTATCTGATCCTGCCTCAAACTGCAGGTGAGAGAGAAGCTTGCTAAACTTTGGATAGGTGCAGGGATGAGATACTTAGAGGGAAAAGTGGAGGGGAAGAGACGTAAATAGTTTAGGGAAAAAAGCCCTCCTCATCTCTCTGCAATGCCACACATTCAGGGAGGTCACATTACTGAAAAGCTGGGTATTCTAGACAGCATCTAGGAGAGAGTTATGTTGGCTGGGTGGAAAGGCATAGAGGCAAGATCTTCACCTCCTTAGAGAATCCTGGGAGGCAGAAGGAGAAGAGAATGAGGAATGGATTCATAAAAGTAGCTTGGATTTTTGCTTCTCTGGAAGCAGTAGTAGTAGTAGTAATAGTAATAATAATAATGATGATAATGGCATTTGTTAAGCACTTATTGTGTGCAAAGCACTGTTCTAAGTGCTGGGGAGATACAAGGTGATGGGGTTGTCCCACGTGGGGCTTAGTCTTAATCTCCATTTTACAGATGAGGTAACTGAGGTTCAGAGAAATTAAGTGACTTGCCCAAGGTGACACAGCAGACATTTGGTGGAGCCGGGATTAGAACCCATGACCTATGACTCCCAGGACCGTGCTCTTTCCTCTGAGCCACGCTGCTTCTGTATAGTACTACTACTAGTAGTTATTCCTCTAGAGTGGACATCCACTGTGGGCAGAGAATGTGATTACCAATTCTATTATATTGTACTCCCCCAAGTGCTTAGTTCTGCACTGTGCACACAGTAAGCGCTCCAACAACATTGCTGATTGATTGAGTAGTAGTAGTAGTAGCCGTAGTAGTAAAGGTCGGTCATCGTGGGCTGGTCTCCTCTCCCATTGTTACTCGAGCCTTTCTGTAGTCCCAGCACCCTTGGGCAGGTCCTGAGTCTGTCCCACAAGCACAACTCCTTGCCCCTCCCCAACCCCCTATGACCTCAATTCCAGCCCGTGACCTCACAGAATCCTGACAACCTCAAAAACCCTCCAACGGGCAACACCCAGAGCCACTGATGATTTCTCTGGGAGAAATCAGAGAAAGTGCTCAACTTTAACAGTTCTCTGCTCAGGTTCGCACTGAAGAAATATTCCTGTTCTAAGCACATCCATCTGGCAGGTAAGGTCTCTCTAGAGACTGTTGGAGTTTGTATCTCTAGATAGCTGGCTCACACCTGGATGGTTATAATCTCCTGTCAGAAGGCGGAGCTCCTGTGGGTCCCTTAGCACCTGGAGAAGCAAGAAATGTCCCTATCACTAAGGAGTTAAAGAGCTGGCCAGAGGGAAAGGGTCTGCCACACATTTCCCCCTAGCCCTAGGCCCTCACTCACTGCTCAGCTCCAGTCAAACCAGGGCTCTTTGGAGCTACACACACACACACGCACACACACACACACACACACACACACACACACACACACACACACACACACAAGCCCCTTGTTCATATGCAGCCGGTCCATGAGCTAAGACTCCTCAGGGCTCAGAGGGGACTGCAGTGGCACGGGGAAATGTATACCTTTATTTGGGTTTATCGCTGTTTCTGAGAGCCTCCACTGGCCTAGCCTTCCCAGGTTGGGGCACTGCCACCCACCCGTCCCCCAACCAGGAAGATTCCCCGTGGCAGGGTGAAGGTGGAGAAAGGGTAGTAGGATGGAACCCCTCAAAAAAAAGTTTAAGAGGCCCAAGAAGCAGCTGCTAAATCTGGAGGGGATTATCATGATTGGACAGAGGGCTTCGTTTGTGACCCGGATCGTTAGGGGTTACCGCTGTTCCAGCGCCTCACCGGTGGTCTGGCGTCCCCAGGCCAAAACAGTGCCAGTACCAGTGCTAATGCCATACTCTCCTACCTGGCCCAGAAAGTCGCCCCACACCATGGTGACCACCAAGGATATGGAGGAAGATGGACCACCACACACAAAGATCAAGGGCCCCAAAATGTGGAGGCTCGAGCTGGTGAGGATGACCAGAATCAGACGCAGGCCTTCCTTTGAGATCTGGGTCATCAGGGGCTACCGCAGCTACAGAGTCTCGGACGTGGTCTGGCGTCCCTAGGCCATGGCAATGCCAGTGTCATTACCAGTGCTGGTGCCAGTACCAGTGCTAGTGTCTGTGCCACTGACCCTTTCCTGGCCCAGAAAGTGGCCCTACAACATGGTGGCTTCTAAGAAGGGGGAGGAGGATGTGCCTCCATTCAAAAAGAAGAGGACCAGGGTCTTTGAGGATCCTATCGACCATCATGTCAAGGCAATGGGAGCAGCGGCCCATGGCAGCAATGCTTCCCTCATTAACGGCACTCAGAGCCATGCTGACCCACAGAGACATGGACAGCCCCACATGATCCATCTCGCCAGACCAAACCAGTGCCGGAAGGAAAGCCTGTACCAAGTGCTTAGTACAGTGTTTTGCGCACAGTAAGCGCTCAATGAATACGATTGAATGAATGAATGAATAGATGAATGAATGAATGGATCTGGCGACTATGCTGCCCACTGATCCCCATGCGGGACTGGCAGGGAGAGACCACGCTGGCCAGCCCGACGCCATCAGTGGCCCGCCAGCACCATCACTGTGCCATTTTCCCAGATGCCTCCTCCAGGAAGCCGGCACAGTCACCCTGTCACCCTCCCCGACACTTCCTCCGGACAGCAGGTAGCCACTATGCCACCCTCCCCAACACCTCTTCTGGTCCACCCTGAGAGTCACCGAACCAGCCTCCCCAACACTACCTCTGGGCCATGAGTGCAACCTCAACACCTCTTCTGGGCCACCACCACCAACTGCACCGACACTTCCACTAGGCCAGTGACGCCACTCACTCCAATTCCACTTGTCCACTAACACTAGCCGCCATGACACCTCCACTACACCACTGGACCAGCCTCCCAGGCACATCAGAGGGGCCACTGCCGCCACCCACCCAGAGATCTCCACTGGGCCACCAACACCAGCCGTCCCGACACTTCTGCTGGGAAACTGGACCAGCTGCCCAGACACCTCAAATGGGTCACTGCTACCACCCGCCTTGACACCTCTGTTGGGCCAATGGGCCAATACATCACTCATCCTAACAACTCAACTGAGCCATCGCTGCTACCTCCCCAACAGCTCTTCCAGACCACCAGTATCAGCTGCCCTGACACTTCTACTGGGCCAACATTCCAGCTGCCCAGACACCTCAGTCGGGCCACTGGTACCACCTGCCCCAACATCCCTCCCAAGGCACTGGTGCTACCCACCCCGACACCTCCACCAGGCCACCAACACCAGCCACCTCGACACCTCCAATGGGCCACAATACCAGCTGACACCTGCCCCGACACCTCTGCTGGTCCACAGCACCTGCCTCCCAGACACTTCAGCCATGCCACTGCACCAGCTGCCAAGACATCTCTGCAGGACCTCTACACCACCCAATTCAACACATGAGCTGGACCACCACATCAGCCGCCCCGATACCTAATCTAGGACATTGCCACCACCCACTTTAGCACCTCCACCAGTCCACCACACCACTCGCCCTGGTTCCACTTCTGGACCCCTGCTCCTGCCACGCTGACACCTCCACAGGGCTACTGCACCTGCTGCCCAATCACCTCAGCTGTGCCACCTCATCAGCTGCTGTGACACCTCTGCAAGGCCAATGCACCACCCACACTGGCACCTCCACTGGGCCACCAACACCAGCTGCCCCGATGCCTCCGCTGGACCACCACACCAGCCTCCCGAAACCTCAGACGGGCCACCACCACCACCTGCCCTGACACCTCTGCTGGGCCATAGCTGTGACATAGCCAGACTGCCCAAGTATCTTCCCGGGCCTCAGGAAAAATCCACTTTATCAGAATACTACTAATTGGCTTCTGAAATAAATTCATTTTTTCTGACATTATTTATGAGATTTACTTAGTCTAAGAGTCACGCTTCCTCTTCCTAACAATTTTATTAGGGCCAATCTTCGTACATATGACCGTTGTGAGAAGACTAAATATTAAACTCTACAGAATTTTGGTACTCGACATTTCAATGCTTCTTGTTTGGAAATTAAAACTAAATCCCGTGTTTTCATGTTGCAAAATACTATTTCATTTTCTTAATTACATAAGGATTTAAATATAAATCTCCATTTTGAAAGCTTGACAAGCTACGAAGTCCTCAGCATAAAATATGGAATCGAACACTTCATTCACCCTACTGTCAGCCCTCAAAATGTATGTCCACATTTGTAATTTATTTTAATGCCTGTATCCCCCTATAGGCTGTGAGCCCCTTGTGGGCCATGGAATATGTCTACCAATTATGCTGTATTGCACCCTCCCTAGCACGTAGTTGAGTGCTTGTTAGACATTAAATACTCAATAAATACAATTGATTGCTTGCTTGATTGAATAGCTTCAATATTGCCTTAATATGCTGGGAGAAGCAGCATGGCCTAGTAGTTAAAACACGGGCCTGGGTGTCAGAAGGACTGGAGTTAATTCCGACTCCATCACGTGTTCATTTTGTGACTTCAGGCAAGTCAATTAATTTATCTATGCCTCAGTAGCCTCATCTGTAAAATAGGGATTAAGGCTATGAGCTCCATGGGGGACATAGATTTTGTTCAAACTGTTTCTAACCTATGTCCCACCTCAACATGTCTAAAAGAGAACTATTTAGCTTCCCACCCCAACCCTGTACTCCCCCTCACTTTCCCATCTCTGAGGAGGTACCACTATCCTTCCTGCCTCACAAATCCATAACTTTGGTGTTATCGTTCACTCCGCTCTTTCATTCAATCCACATATTCAATCCATCCCTAATTCCTGTCCGTTCTACCTTAACAACATCGCTAAAATCCGCACTTTCCTCTCCATCCAAACTCCTACTAAGTTAATACAATTACCTATCCTATCTCACCTTGATGACCTCCCAGCCTCCTCTCTCTCCCCACTCCAGTCCATATTTTACTCTGCTGCCTGAAACATTTTATTCTAAAAAAAGGTTTGGTTTATGTTTCCCCTTTCCTCAAGAACCTCCAGTAGTTGGCCATCCACCTCCACAGCAAAGAGAAACTCCTTATCATTGGTTTTAAAGCACTCAGTCACTTTGACCCTCCCACCTCACCTCACTACTCTTCTACTACAACCTAGCCCGCACACGGAGCTCCTCAAATGTTAACCTTCTCACTGAATTCAATCACATCTATCTCACCACCAACCTTTCTCCCGTGTCCTGCCTCAGGCCTAGAACGCCCTCCCTCCTTATATCCGACAGACAGTTACTCTGCCCCCTGCTTCAAAGCCTGATTGAAGGCACATCTCTTCCAAGAGGCCTTCTCTCACTAAGCCCTACTTTCCTCTTCTCCCACTTCCTTCTGCATCACCCTGACTTGATCTCTTCACTCATCCTCCTTCCCAGCCCCACGTCACACCAGCTGCCCCGATGCCTCCGCTGGGCTACTGCTCCACCCACCCCGACACATTCGCTGGGCCAACACACCAGCCCTCCCGACACTTCAATCGGGCCACGGCCGCCACCCACCCTGACACCTCTGCTGGGCCATAGCTGTGACTTTTCCAGACTATCAAAATATCTTTCCAGACCACAGGACTGTAATTTATTTTTCTCATATTAATGCCTGTCTGCCCCTCTTGACTGTAAACTTGTTGGGGGCAGGAGATATATTTGTTTACTGTTATACTCTACTCTCCAAAAGGGCTTAGTACAGTGCTCTGCACATAATCAGTACTCAATAAATATGATTAACTGACCGACTGACTGATCATTGTACTAAGCACTGGAAGAGTACATTATAACAACTATGCAGACAAATGATACAGGGAGTGTTCGTGAGGGTGTGGTGTTCCTTATGACCGAACAATCCCTGTTCTATTTGCAGCTAGGGGAACAAGAGGCACTGGGGAGGTGGATGGGAAGGGCAGAGCTTAAAGGGGTAGAGGCTCTGGGGCTCAAAACCGCATTTCGGGATGGAGAGAACTAAGAGAATGCATACAAATATATCAAGGAGAAGAGCTGCCACTTTTAGTATTCACCATTCAATCAGTCGATAGTATTTATTGAGCCCTTCCTATGTGCAGAGCACCGTCCTAAGCAATTGGGAGAGTAAAATACAACAGAATTAGCAGACACATTCCCTGCCCATAATAAGCTAGCAGTCTGGAGGGGGAGGTAGACATTAATAAAGATAAACAAGTCATTTATAATAAGTAATTTAAAGATATGTACCTAAGTGCTGTCGGGTTGCAGCTATGGAGATTAGCAAATGTCTAAAAGTCACAGATCCAAGTACTTAGATGATGCTGAAAGGAGAGCAAGCCAGGGACAGGAGACCTCAATAAGGGAAGGCCTCTTGGAGAAAATATGAACTTAATAATGCATTGAAAGTGGAGACAGTGGTGGTCTGGTGAATCAATCAATCACTCAATAAATCGTATTAATTGAGCACTTACTGTGTGCAGAGCACTGTACTAAGCGCTTGGGAAGTACAAGTTGGCAACGTATAGAGACAGTTCCTACCCAACATTGGGCTCACAGTCTAAAATAATGGAGAGGGAGAGGGAGTTTCAGACCAGAGGGAGGACATAGGAAAGGTGTCAGTAGTGAGATAGCAAGACGAGGGCACAGTGAGTAAGCTGGCATCAAAGGAGCAGAGTGGGCAGGCTGGGCTGTACTATGAGATTAGTTAGGTGAGGTAGGATGAGGTAAATTGATTGACTGCTTTAAAGCCTATGGTATGGATTTTCTGTTTGAGGTGTGCTATTCATGTAATAACTGCTATGAACTTGTTCTCTGTACTTTTCATGAATATCATATGTAATAAAGATTCTTTCCACTGACCCTACCGTGTATGAAGTCTCATTTTTGTAATGGTATTTGTTAAGCACTTACTATGTGCTCGGCACTGGAGTAGATATAAGCTAATCAGTTTGGTCACAGTCCCTGTCCCTCATAGATCTCACAGTCTTTATCCCCACTTTACAGATGAGGTAACAGAGGCCCAGGGAAATGAAGTGACTGTCCAAGGTCAGCAGACAAGTGGTAGAGCCCGGACTAGAACTCAAGTCCTTCTGACTTCTAGGTCCTTACTTATCCCATAGACCACACGGCTTCTCAATGCAACTCTGGGACTGCAGAAACACCATAGTTTGACCATTGGTTAGTGAGACTGCCCCCCTTATCTGCTCAGCCTGGACTTGGAATGAAACCATCTGCTTGGTGATCTCCTTCCAAGAGGGAGTTGAGAATGATTCAACCACAACATTCTCTGATGTCCAGGTGGCCTTACTGAAGATTTTTTTCTACGTCAGTCTCAGTGTGATATCTCAGTATAAAGTTTTAACATAATACTGGACTAGATGAGATTCTAACTAAAAGAAATGGCTCTTCTCAGTCCAATTCAATAGACTACAGCAGGCTCTGTCTTATAGTGAAATATACAGATGACTGAATAATAAAGGTAAATGCTCATTTTGAAAGACTGCCAGGTTGATTTGATTAAGCATAAGCCATTATCACAGGGATGGGGAGATATACATCTACATACACTTTCATAGATGTCTCAAATTAAGATGCCCCCATTTCCTCAGCTGTAAAATGGGGGTTACGTATTTGATCTCCCTCCTCAGAATGTGAGTCCCATGTGGGGCACGAACCTGTGCCTGACTTGATTTTCTTTTATCTACCCCAATGCTTTGTACTGTGCTTGGCACTTTACAAATAACATTATCATCATCATTATTATTATTGTGTGAAAGATACACTTACTAATGATGATTAATATTAATTTCTGTCCCCCTCTCTAGACTGTAACTTCGTTATAGGCAGGGAACGAGTCTCCTAATTATATTGTATTGTACTCTTCCAAGTGCCTAATACAGTGCTCTGCAATTAGTAGTGCTCAACAAATACCACTGATTAATTAACTGATTGGTGACCTAATGGAATATGTCATGCTTTAGGTAGAGTTAGATGTCCTAACGAACACCAGGTAATGTGACATACTTAAAGATACCAAATAGGCTAGGAAAGAAATTATGAAAGAAAAGATCTTGCGAGCAGGCAGAAAAAAAACAGATGCTTTGAACTAAACTCTTATAAATGTTCTCAGGCATAGGCTCTTAGAAAAGGTCATGTTGGCTGTCTATTGCTTTGAACAACATTTGGCACGAGGACAAAGTACCAAGGTGGCTGCAATCTGATATATAGCCTCAGAATGTTCAACACACCAGTCATATCTCCATGTGAGTTGTCTTCAGACATTAGGATTGAATTAAATGCCATTTTCAAGAGTTATTGATAAGGTAATGATGATGTTTATTAAGTACATACTATGTGCCAAACACTAGGGAAAATTTAGGATGATTGAAAAGCTACAGTCCCTGTGCAACATGAGGCTCCCAACTGAGAATCGGTGCTGCCTAGTGGAAAAAGCAAGGGCCCGGAAGTCAGAGGACCTGGGCTCTAATCCTGGCTCCATCACTTGTCAGCTGCATGACCTTAGGCAAGGTACTTAATTTATCTGTGCCTCAGATACCGCATCTGTCAAATGGGAATTAAGACGGTGAGCCCCATGCTGGACATAGACTGTGGCCAACCTGATAAACTTGTACTCTACCCCAGCACTTAGTACAGTGTCTGACACATAGTAAGCACTTAGCAAATGCCATTAAAAAAAGCAAGAACAGTAATAATTAATAACATTAATAAAAATGGTATTGTTGAGTACTGCCTATGTATCAAGCACTTTGCTAAATCCTGGGAAATATACATGATAAGCAGAATGGAGACAATCCCTGACCCAACCCGGCATCACAGTCTACGTGGGAGAGAGGTTAGCTATTTAATCCCCATTTACAATTGAGGAAATGGAAGCACAGAGAGGTTAAGTGGCTTGCTCAAGGTCACAAAAAGGTAAGCGGGATTGGAACCCAGAACGTCTGGCTCCCAAGCCCATTATCTTCCCACTGGGCCATGCTATCTTAACCCCATTTCATAGGTGAGGAGATTGAGGATGCGAGGCTAAGTGCTTTACCAATGCTGATCGCCAGAGGGCAGCGTCTTTCCACGCAGAAACACCTAATTATCCCCCCCAAAGGCCATGGCTACATGAGCTGCCTCAAAATGTGCCTTAAATCTGCCTCCTAACACGATCTCTGCCCTTAAAATTTCAGTCTCTGTGACTCTTGGAAATTATTTATGGAAATTTCAAATGCTAGTCAAAGTTCCTAAAAGCTCTGTTGCTTCATTTAAGGGGCTCACATCCTTATAAGGGAAATCTTGGCAAAGGACAGGTCTTCTGGGGACCGGGAAGCTTATTTACTAATTGCTAGTAGAGACACCTCTGGCATGAAGATCCCCCGAGATATCATCAAGAAGTGTATTTTCTTGGTTAGTGGTGCTACTGAGCTGAAACAGGAACATAAGTCAAAATGGAATGACAATCTCATGTG
The DNA here is from genome assembly GCF_015852505.1 of Tachyglossus aculeatus. Lineage (NCBI taxonomy): Eukaryota > Metazoa > Chordata > Mammalia > Monotremata > Tachyglossidae > Tachyglossus > Tachyglossus aculeatus. The sequence goes on along the minus strand of NW_024044830.1, from coordinate 6,554,899 downwards.
GGTGAAATGATCTTGAATTAATGGCAACAATAAAATAAACACGTACCATGGAATTTTTCCCTACTGAAATCTCATTACAGCACTGTCTGTAATCTCATTTCAATATTTCATAACATTCTCCTGTGACTCAGTCGAGAAGAATACGATTTCTAAATGTTAAAAATATGACTGTGGGAAGTTTTGGCCAGAACTGCTTTATCAGCCAGCAAAACATCTCTAGTCTGCTATTGTGTTTTAGTGACAAACATTTAACTTCCAGTAAATGAAAGTGTTGGGGTGGGGGGAGGGAGGAATTGGAAATAATCCCCCACGAATGAGCTGAATAATATCAAAGAATGACTTTGAGATGTCTTAGTTTGATGTGAGAAGAATTATCTCGTGTCTACAAACAGGTACAGATTGATACAGGGGCCTAGCGGCTGGTTCTTCAAATCCTTGGACTAAGGCAGTCGTGGTGGGTGAGGTCAGTTTGAAAAAAATTCAATTTACAGTTATATACTATATACTAGAATCAATACTCCTCATTGTTTAGGATTTAAATGGAACTGCAGAACAGCTTTATGTTAATTAAAATGAATCTAGTCTACCTTTGATAGCCTCCATACCAGCCTTGTAATCATTGTTCTAAATTAAGGAAAAGATGCATAAACAAGGACTGCACAAAATCCAAACTCCCTGAGCCTTAAGGAAAGTTGATCCAGTCCTGCCTACTTCAAGTCTATAACTGTGCATGGTTCCATTCTTCTCTTCCATAAAGAAAGTCGTGGCAGTACTCCATTTCAACGGTATGTCCAGCATAAGATTTTCATCTTGAGAAATTCAGAGCAACCAACTTTAATCCATTAATTGCCCATCCTGTGTGAGACACAGACTTGGTCTGCTCCTGCGACCTTGTATCAGCCTTAGTAATTACTACATAGAAAGGGTTTAATAAATGCCACAATAATTATAATTTAATACTTACTATGTGCCCAGAAAGATCAGTAACAAAAATGTAGACTGTTAGCTCTTCAAGGGCAGAAAACATGTCTGCCAACTCTGTTGTATATTACAACCTTTCGAGCTCTTAGTACAGTATTTTGCACCCATGTACACACCCAGTAAACCAGGCTATCTACCCTGGCCTCACTGTTTCATCTCTTTCTTTTTCTCCTCCTTCTCATTGAGACTCTTCTGTCTCATATTTCTCTTCTTTTTCATCCGTTCTCCTACTGCCCATCATCAATATCATTTTTCAAAGTTACCCTATTAATAATTGTGATGTGTGTTAAATTCCTACTATATATCAAGTACTAAACACTGAGGTAGTTACAAGATAATCATTTTGGACACAGATCCTGTCTCTCTTGAGGTGCACAGTCGAAGGGAGAGGAAGGACAGGTATGGATACTCATTTTACAAGTGAGAAAACAGAAGAACAGGAAAGTACTAAGTGCTGGGGTAATCAGACAATCAGGGTGGACGACGTCCATATCCCACATGGGTGCTAATCCCCATTTCACAGATGAGGTAACTGAAACAGCGAAGTGAAGTAACTCATCCACGTTCACATATCAGGTAAGTGGTAGAGCCGGGATTAGAACTCAGGACCTTCAGACTACCAGGCTTGTGCTATATCCATTAGACCAGGTTACTGCTCAGTATTTACCCCAGAATGATTGCACGAGGACTAATAAACAATCTAACCAGACTGCAGAAAACTGCTGAAAAGAGGAAAATAAAGCCACTAATCTCTTCTTCCAAGGACTAAGAAAATGAGATTTGAATTTAGATTCAAGTTAAATCTAGAAATGCAATTCAGGTCTCAGCATTTCCAGTGTGTGGACCCGTGAAATAAGCCCTTAGGGTTGGGCAGTGCCGGCTGGAAAGTCAGGGGTCCTGTTGGGTGCTATACTATGGCTGATAGCATGAGAAAGGGGTGCAGACTAGGTTTCCTCATATCCAAAAATAAATAAAATGAACTACCCAACTGATTTATTGATGAGCTGAAATTACCCTGTGTATTTATTCTGAATTATCGAAGGATGCTTCCTACAGGAAGAGTATGAAGGCTTTGGCATCAGTGCTTCTTGCCTCTTTCAAATGCCATTCACAGTTTGTTTCCCTCCTTAAAACACAGCTATGCCTATAATACTGAAACTTTAAATGATTACCATTGCTAAGGGGCTTTTCATTTAGTTTCAGAGCAACCCTTGCCAGGTTCTGAGAGGGAAAACGTCTGCGGAAAGGATATGTGGACAAGCCAGTGCCAAAAGGAAGGACTCTGAACACCAAAAGTAAAAAAGGGACTTTTCCAAGTATATTTTTAAACCTACAGATAGGTACAGGGAAGCAGATGGTGAGAATGGGAACAAATGATAAAGAAGGTGCTATTTCCTATGATTTGCCAAAATCTGAAGTATCACAACCAGCTGAGCACTTGGGAAACTGGTTGTGTGGTCATCAAACACTTGATATTACCCCACCATCCCACCCTCACACAAAGTGGAGGGTGTTTTCTTCATAGGGGCTGTGGAAGACTTCTAAATCCAGATGGGAATTCATTGTATGAATTGTCGAATGAGTAGATATTTTTGGAAAATGATCAGAGATGTGAGAAAACGTTTTAAACATTTTTCATACCTGAGGGACTCTTGCTTTATCCTCCTATCTCCGCACTTCCGGATGTGAACAGCCAATTCTTGCTCAGTCACCAGTCGTTTGAAAGTACAAAGTGGTAACCCACCAAAGGCAGTGAACAGTGATTTTTTTCTGAAACGTGAGACAATTAGTAGAAAAGTCCAAATTACAATAGGCTGTATTTTAAGCCTCTTTTTCCCTGAATAGTGCTGCCTGTCAATATGTTTGCATATCTGTACATATGTATATATGGCTGTTCATACGTATGTATATGAACATATATCTATATATGTATATATATATATATATATATATATACATGCATTTGTAGGTCTTACAATAATAACTGTGATATTCATTAAGCGCTTACTATATAACAAACACTGTTCTAGGTGCTGAGGTTGTTACAAACTGATCAAGTCCCACAGTCTAAGTAGGAGGGAGAACAAGAATCTAATCCACATTTTGCAGATGAGAGAAGTGAGGTGCAGAGAAGTTAAGTGACTTGTCCAATATAACACAGCAAACAAGTGGCAGTACCAGGATTAGAACCCTGGTATTCTGACTCCCAGACCTGTGCTCTTTCCATTGGGCCATGCTGCTCCTCCAGCGTGCTTGTTTATGTGTGTTTGTACGTTTGTGTGTATGCAAATTTATCGATACACATACACACATTTAAACTCTGTTGTTTCTCCCAGCCCCTTCATTATATTAGTGTCTGTCACTCCCACTACATTGTATTACAGGGCTTGTGTCTATTAACTGTACTAACTCTAGGGTTCTCTATCAAGAGGTCAGTAAGTGCTCTGCACAAAGTTTTCAATATATACTAATGATTGATTGATTGAGTTGGGAGAGAGGGTTCCCTAGATGATTTTGGGGAGAGAGATTTCAGAGTCCCCTTGCTCTAATGCATGTATCCAGTCACCACCCTGGAGGGCAGGGTTGCAAGGAAACCAGTGGTGTGCACTCCCAGAGGTTTTTCTCTTCTGAATGTGGCACCCACCAGAGACCAGCATGGTGGATGGGGGTAGTCAAGGTCCACTGTGTTCCTGGGCCCGGAATCTCCATGGTAGGTCCAGCAAGAGGGTGGGAAAAGTTGTCTTGAAAGTGACTTGCCCACGGTCACACAGCAGGTAAGAGCCAGAGCTGGGATTCGATCCCAGGTCCTCTGACTCCCGGCCCCCACTCGTTCCACTAAGCCGTGTTGCTTCTCTGTAATGGAAAAGTTAGGAAGAGGAGAGGATTTGGAAGAAAAGCGGCATCCTGAGTAGATTGTAAGAGCAGGGGCCAATCAATCAATCAATAATTCAATGGTATTAATTGAGAGCTTACTATGCACAGAGCACTACTCTAATAAATTAATGATCATATTATATAAATACAGTAATATAAAGACAGCACAGAAGTGGAGGAGGGCAGGGATCATGTCATTCTTCTCTTTATGTCTATCAGCAGACTGGATTTTACTCTGCCTATAGCTCAATCTGTCTTGTTGATGGATGGACAATGGTTTTCTTCCTTCTAAACTACAGTTCACCAAAGGAAATGTATGGATGGGAAGACTACTTTTCCAACCATTCAGTCACTCAGAGCACTGTACTAAGTTCTTGAGAAAATACAATAGAGTTAATAGATCTGTGCCTTGCCTTCAAGGAGTTTACAATCTAGTTTCCAATTGTAGTTAGATCCTTCTCCAATGTGCAGTCCTCCAACAGAGCAAAGGCCTTAAGCTCATTCGCTCCCTCGGCTTCAACTACCATTTCTAACACAGTTGACTACCAAATCTACATTTGTAGGCTAAGCCCTTTATTGCCCTTATCTGTTGCTTCCTCTGCATCAATTTCATACTTAGCTGCATAGCCCTTAAGCTCTTTGGTACTCTGATACTCACTTTGGTTCCATAGCACTTAGGTAAATATTCTTATGCTCTTCCCTACCAGTAATCAATTTTAATGTCTGTCTTCCCCTATAGACTGTGAGCTCCTTATGGACAGGGATTGCATCTACCAACTAGGTTGTATTGCACACTCCCAAGAGGCTAGCACAGTGCTACACACACACACACACACACACACACACACAGAGAGAGAGAGAGAGAGAGAGAGAGAGAGAGAGAGAGAGAAAGAGAGAGAGAGAGAGAGAGAGAGAGAGAAAGCAGTCAGTAAATGGGTGAAGTTATATTTTAGGCTTTCAAAAGGATGGGGAACATTGTAAACAAAATTCGATTTTTCCCATTACTTTATCAAATAGGTCAAGAAGTTGTAAAACACCTGAGATGAGCCTTCTAAACTTAGTTGTGTTTTCACTTTGTTCAGGGAACTTTTCTGGAAACTGGCCTTATGTGAAACTGGAAATTGCAAAATTTAGAAAAGATAATAATGATTGCATTTATTAAGCACTTACTACGTGCAAAGCACTGTTCTAAAGGCTGGGGAGGTTACAAGGTGATCAGGTTGTCCCACAGGGGGCTCACAGTCTTAATCCCCATTTTACAGGTGAAATAACTGAGGCACAGAGAAGTTAAGTGACTTGCTCAGAGTCACACATCTGACAATTGGTGGAACCGGAATTTGAACCCATGATCTCTGACTCCAAAGCCCGTGCTTTTTCCATTGAGCCACGTTGCTTCTCTAAAAGATGGTTCTCACAGTCAATGATTGGTCATTCAAAAAGAGTAAATGATCATCAATGGTATTTATGGAGCACTAACTTTGTGCAGAACACTGAAGTAAATGTTCGGGAGAGTACAATACTTAGTAAACGTATTTCCTGCCCATATTGATTTTTTTGTTATTGTTTGGTACTTTCCCAAGAATATAATAGAGGGTTCTGCATACAGTAAGTGCTCAATAGATACAACTTCCCTGGAGGCCCCCACTCTCCCACTTAGTTTAGTCTTAGCACTTCTTGAATTCCAAAGCCCACTCCCCATTAAGCACAAGGGCAGAAGGTTGAAGGTCCAGGTGTGGGGAGTTTGGGGGGGCACCCACAATTCCTGGAGTTTGGGCTGGATCCGCATCTGTACACTGGGCAGGGTTTCACGTAGGGTGGGAGGTGGAGTCAGCAACAGGAAGATCGAGAAGCAGTGGTGCCTAGTGGAATGAGAACCTAAGAGTCAGAGAACATGGATTCTAATCCTTGCCCCACTAATTCCTGCTGCTGTGACCTTGGGCACGTCACCTAATTTCTCCATGCCTCAATTTCCTCAACTGCAAAACTAGGATTCAGTATCTATTCTCCTTCCGAATTAGAGATGTGGAAGCAGGATTGCAACTGTCCTGATTAATTTGTATTCACTCCAGTGCTCTAAACAGTGCTTGGCACATAGAAAGTACTTAACATTTACTATTAAAAAAAAATCCTCTTCTTTGAGAGGACACGAGAGCCTAGGTGGCAAACAAGAGCTGAAGTGACTTTATGAGGCATGTTAGTAGGGAGATTAGAAATTAATCAGGAAAGCCCTTGTGGTGCAAGACTGCATCAAATATCTTTAATTTATCTTGTCTTAGAAATTGGCTTGGTACACAAATGACAGCGCTATTGCTGTTGTTATTATTATGAATAAAATCAATAATAACATTTTATCTGAAGCTAGCGACAGAGGATCAAGGAAGTGGCAATGCACCCCAGAGAGAAAGTCTAATGCCCTCATGAATTAAATTAGACACTAAGCGTTTCCCTATGTGCACGCTGGATTGTGAACTCCCTAAAGGCAGGGATCGTGTCTATTTATCGTATTATACTCTCCAAAACACCTAGTAGAATACCCTGCTTTCAGGATGTGCTCAATAAATATCACTAATTGTTTAAATTTGACAAGATGTGGCTTTTAAACACTGCAGCTTCTCTGTTCATTGCATTCTGCATAGCTAAAATAATCCTGCCTTTGTTGTTGTTGTAATCAGTGTTTTCCTCCACTTGGAAATTTCCTGGAGGAGGTAGTCCGAACAACTCTAAAATGCTTGGCTATTTTTAATCCGCCAAAAAATATATACACCTACATACATTATATACCCATATTATATATGTAAATATGCATAAGTTCACATACTGAGAAGTAGCATGGTCTAAAGGATTGAGCCCAGATCTGGGAGTCAGATTTACCTGGGTTCTAATCCTGGCTCCTCCACTTGTCTGAGTGCGAGCCTGGGCAAGTCACTTCATTCTCTGGGCCCAGTTACCTCATCTGTAAAATAAGGATTAAGAATGTGAGCCCTTCATGTCACTTGTATCTACCCAGGGCTTAGAACAGAGCTTGATACATAGTAGGCGCTAAACAAACACCATCATCGTCATTATTATTATTACTATACTAGGTAAAGTATGTTCTACATATGAAATACTAGAATTCCAGGACAATGTAATCCTATAGTAAGAATTCATCAAAATCGTTTTTCTTCATCAGTAGCAGTAGAATTTCTATCAAGTCATCTTCAAGGTCATGAAGAGCCACTAGAAAAAGTCATAATATTGCAAAGAAATATATTAGGAAAGAAAAGATATTCTCTGTTGTGCTTCACTAACAGTTTTCCCTTGGAATCGATCAGATATCATCAATAATTAATGTTACATTGAATGGATATGGTTCGTCTAACAATGTTGATAAACTGCAAAAATAAATAGAAGTTTCATTTTGGTAAGATGATTTAGCATAGCAACCAGCCTTTTAGAAAGTAGAGGTAAGCATTTTGTATTCAGATGGAACGTCTAAGAATGCTAATCAAATACGACTTGCCTTGTGTTTAAGTTTAACTTGGCATATATAGCTTTCTGGAGTGTCATAAAGATTGAACGATGATCACTTACAATATTGACGAGCAAATGGGTTTACAAAAGTTCATTCATTCAATTCATTCAATCGTATTTATTTAGCATTTACTGTGTGCAGAGCCCTGAACTAAGGGTTTGTAAAGTACAAATTGACAACGTATAGAGACCGTGCCTACCCAACAAAAGGCTCACAGTCTAGAAGGGGGAGCAAGACAACAAAACAAAACAAGTAGACAGGTGTCAATACAATCAGAATAGATAAATAGAATTATAGCTACATGCACATCATTAATAAAGTAGAGTAATAAATATATGCAAATATACACAAGTGTTGAGGGGAGGGGAAGGAGATAGAACAGTGGGAGAGGAAAATGGGGGGCTCAGTCTGGGAAGGCCTCCTGGAGGAGGAGAGCTCTCAGTAAGGCTTTGAATGGAGGAAGAGAGCTAGTTTGGCGGATGTATGAAGGGAGGGCATTCCAGGCCAGGGATAGGGCAAGGGCCAGGGGTCGACGGCAGGACAAGCAAGAACGAGCAACAGTGAGGGGGTTAGTGGCAGATGAGTAGAGTGTGTGGCCTGAGCTGTAGAAGGAGAGAAGGGAGGTGACGTAGGAGGGGGCGAGGTGATGGAGAGCTTTGAAGCCGAGAGTGAGGAGTTTTTGCTTGATTCGAAGGTTGATAAGCAACCACTGGAAATATTTGAGGAGGGGGGTGACATGGCCAGAGCGTACAAAGATACAGAAGTGAATCGGAGTGAAGTATAGACTTGAAGCAAGGAGAGACTGGAAGATAGGAGATCAGAAAGGAGGCTGATGCAGTAATCCAATCGGGTGAGGATGAGAGATTGAACCAGCAAGGTAGCAGTTTGGATATAGAGGCATGGGCGGGTCTTGGCGATGTTGTAGAGCTGAGATGGTCAGGTTTGGGTGACAGATTAGATGTGTGGGGTGAATGATAGAGCAGAGTCAAGGATGACACCAAGGTTGCGGGCTTGTGGGATGGGAAGGATGGTAATGCCGTCTACAGTGACTGGAAAATCAGGGAGAGGACAGGGTTTTGGAGGGAAGATAAGGGGCTCAGTCTTGGATATGTTGAGTTTTAGATGGCTGGCGGACATCTAGATGGAGATGTCCTGAAAGCAGGAGGAGATACGAGTCTGGAGGAAGGGAGAGAGAGCAGTGGCAGAGATGTAGATTTGGATGTCATCAACGTAGAGATGATAGCTGAAGCCGTGGGCGAGAAGGAGTTCAACAAGAGAGTGAGTGTAGATAGATAATAGAAAGGTACCAAGAATTGACCCTTGAGGAACCCCTACAGTAAGGGGATAGGAGTCGGAGTAGGAGCCCGAGAAGGAGACTGAGAATGAACGGCCAGAGAGATAAGGAGAACCAGGAGAGGACAGAGTCTGTGAAGCCAAGGTTGGATAACATGTTGAGGAGAAGGGGGTTATCCGCAGTGTCGAAGGCAGCTGAGAGGTCGAGGAGGATTAGGATAGAATAGTAGTCATTGGATTTGGCAAGAAGGAGGTCATTGGTAACCATTGAGAGGGCAGTGTCGGTGGAACGTAGGGGACGGAAGCCAGATTGAAGGGAATTTAGAAGGGAGTTGGAGTTGAGTAATTCGAGGCAGCGAGTTTAGACGACTCATTCTAGGAGTTTGGAAAGGAAGGGTAGGAAGGAGATAGGGTTATAACAAGAAGGGACAGTGGCGTCAAGGGAGAATTTTTTTAGTATGGGGGAGACGTGGGCATGTTTGAAGGCAGAGGGGAAGTAACTAGAGGAGGGTGAGCGGTTGAAGTGGGAAGTTAAGGAGGGGGGAGGGAAGGTACGAGTGTTTTCACAAGATGAGAGGGAATGGGGTCCGAAGTACAGGTGGATGGGTGGCTCTTGAGAGGAGGGAGGAGATCTTGTTGTGATCGGGTTTGTCTGATATCCATTTTGTTTTCCCATCCCTTCCTCCCATCCCTTTGTACACCCTTCTTCACAGAAGAAGAATGCCCGCAAAAACTTCCCGCCACAAAACCTGCCTAACCAAGGCCTCCCCCACCCTGACCTGCCTGACAAAAGCCATCCCTGTTGTCCACTAGCGGACTTGACATGACTGACTCCATTTTGTGCAGGCTGAGAGAACAACTCCTTTTTGTATTGTCTGCAACAGATGCCTTCAAGGCCATTAAACAAGTAACACTTATCTATGTAAGGTCCTAGGTCAGATGACATCCTGACAAGACAGTGACAACAGAAGATAACAGAATTTACACACCTATCTATACAAGGCCATATGGCAGATAACAACAACCTTTACAAGGCAGTAAAAACAGAGAATTTACAGCATCCTGTTGGTCCTAATTGGATTCCTGAAATTCCTAAATGCTCCCTCCCATGTTGCTGTAACTGAATAAAAGACGCAGTGAGAATGGGATCAGGGCTGCTTGATCTGGGTCCCTGGCCCCTTGCAGCCGCGCGCTAATAAAATCCACTTCTAAATTTCTACTTGGGTCTCACTCGCTGATTCTCGGCACAACATTTGGAGGCCCTAGTGAGATGCACGGTGTCCTGTGTCACCGTGGAGACCCAACCTGGGAGGACCTCGGCCTCGGGGGAAGGAGACCATTCTGCTCTGACTTCTAGGGGGGCCGGCCCCTGAGACGTTCCAGGGCCCCGGAACTCAAGGCTGAGAGGTCTAAACTGTCCCCTGACGCCGAATGAACCTCATTTCGGCCTGGTGGATCCTGGGATCGGCAACGATCAACAACTTCCAGAGGTAACCTGGTTTCTGTTTTCCGGAGGGAACGAGTGCCGGACGCGGCAGTTAGCGCTTTGCGCCTCGATTCCCCGGGCACCCCAAGACGTTGGGTCTCTGCCCGATTCTGGTTCTGGTTCTGGTTCCGCATTTGTCTGTGAATCTGTTCTATATGTGGAAGCGTTGCCTTTAGGAAATTCTGTTTTACGATCCTCTGTCTGAAACCTCCTCGCTCACAGACTGCCAGGCAGGTTTCCACCTGGATCGGGGACGAATATCTTCAGGGCAACTTCTCCAATGTCTACTGGAAGGATGTGTTCGCCTCCAGGTTGTTGTTTGTTTGTGTCTCTGTGTTGTATGAATGGGAGGTTCAGCCAGCACGCCAGAAACGCCTTTGAACTGTATGCTCAGTCACTTTAAAAAAGGATACCGGGATGGGTATGATTATGGGATTACCCTAAAGAAACAGAAGCTCATTCTATTTTGCATGAATGAGTGGCCCACCTTGGGGGTGGGGTGGCCCCCTCGGGGTAGTTTTGATAAGCAAATTGTAAACAAGGTTTGGAGAATTGTGACTGGGACCCCTGGCCACCCCGATCAGTTCCCCTATATTGACGTTTGGCTGGACCTCATTACCCACCCCCCTCCCTGGTTGAAAAATTGCTCCCTGAAAAGGGGCATCCGAGTTCTTTTTGCCCAACCTAAAAAAGGGCCCCCTTCCAGGGACAGCCCCCCCCAAAAAAAAGTCCTCCAGGAGTCCTAGGAGGATGATCTTCCCCCCTCCTTGTAACCCGGGCGCCCTTCGGGACGTCCCGCAGTTTGAGAGCCCGCCCTGGACTCTCAGAGAGAGTCGAGTGGCATAGGCCCCATTAAAGGTACCCAGATTCGAGTATTGGGATGGACCTCCAAAATATGGACGGGGGAGGTTACTTATCATTGTACGTGTTTCCATAAGCGCTTAGTACCGTGGTCAGTGCACGGTTAAAGTTCTCTAGATACTAGAAAGTGACAGGAGTGTCTGTTTGACTTGAGGAAACGAAGGTGGGAAAAGGAAAAATCTCAGTCAAAACCGAGTGGTGGGAAGTCCCTCCCGGAAATTCCGGAAGGCAGTCCGATGAACTTTCAAAGTATAAGAGAAAAGAGAAGAAATTAATTATAAAAATTATTATTAAATAATTACATATTACTGCCTAACTTGGGCTGGCGCCCACCTCGGAGGGAACGTCTTCTGGCCAAAGTACGGATCCTCCGAGGACTGGGTTTGCCAAGAATTGAACATCTATGTAATTATGAGGGAACCCCGGAATGATGGGGAATTTGTGTATGCCGCAGTCTGGCGGCCGTCGGTGGGTAAATTTGTGCTGAAGGAAATAGATGAGAAGAAAGATAGAGGGGGAAGAAAGAGAAAAACCGGCACACCAAAGTGATGTTGCAGACTCCAAAACAACAGGAAAAGCAAAGAAAGATTATGATATAAATCGTGCAGATGGTGGCAAAGTTGATCATGATTTATTACGCCTGCGGCCGGCTGGGGCATAAGAAAAGAGGGTGTCCTCAGCGGGAAAAAGAAAAGAGTTCTAGGTACATGAAGGAAAAGGGAAGGTGAAAAAATTGCAGTTGAAGGAAATTGTCTGCTCAGCCATCTACACCCTGTGAAGCAGGTGTCCCATAAGGGGGGAATGAGGGGTGGAGAGATTGCCTCTGAAGGAAATTGTATGTGTATGAAGGTTAGAGTAAGTGTGTGTGAAGGAGAACGAGAAGGGACAGGAGATAATTTTAGTAATTCCTTCGTGGAGGGGGAAGACTAGGGGGATCAGGAGCCCATAGAACAAGCCCACCCTGAGCCCTTGACAAATTTGAGGGTGGGCAGAGAAAAACAAGATTAACAGTATTATATCCTTTTGATAGGCACGGGCGCTACCCGATCGTCTCTAACCAGACAGCCGATGAGGGCCAGAATCGAGAGGGAAATCATTAGGATCTCGGGGGTGCAGGGGGAGAACTTCCCGGTCCCTGTTACAGAGACCTTAGGACTAGAATACCTAGGGTCAAACTTCTCGGGAAAATTCCTGATCATACCCGAAGCCGGGGTAAACTTGTTGGGAGGGCTCTTAACCTCGGCGGGAAAAACCATTAAAAATAAGGAGATTTTGTCTTTACTAGATGCGGTCTGGATGCCGGCCCAGGTGGCCAGCATCCATCGCCCCGGGCACCAGCACGGGGACTCACCCGAGGCCATTGGCAATCAGGCAGCGGATGAGGCTGCCCGAGTGGCGGCAAAGTCCCCTCCCAGCGTTGCCCCCTTATGCCCTGTTTTTGACCCTAATGATACACCGGCCCCTCACTACTCCCCCTCGGATGATTCCTTCGCAAAACAAAAAGGGGGGACTAGAGACGGGTCAGGATGGTGGGTCCTTCCAGAGGGAAGAATTTTTGTCCCTGAGGAAGTAGGGAGAGAATGGATCACGCGGCTACACCAGATCACCCATCTGGGGGTATGAAAGATGGGCTTGTTGTTGAGAGATAGGTACTTTATCCCACACTTGGACAGCCCCTTAGCGAGCATAACCACCCGGTGTGGAACATATGCACAGGTAAATGCGAAGCAGGGGAAGGCTGCTCCCTCAGGAGTCAGATTGCCGGGATTGCAGCCAGGAGAAAACTGGGAGGTAGACTTTACAGAGGTGAAACCCCCCGCGGCAGGCTATCGATACCGCCTGGTATTTGTTGACACTTTTTCAGGGTGGGTAGAAGCTTTCCCAGTTAAACACGAAACAGCCATGGTAGTGGTGAAAAAGATTCTAAATGAACTTCTCCCGCGATTTGGTCTCCCACTGGGACTCGGGTCTGAAAATGGTCCAGCATTCATAGCCAAAGTGTCCCAAGGCATAGCCAAACCTTTAGGAATAGAATGGAAATTACACTGTGCCTATCAACCACAGAGTTCAGGTCAGGTAGAAAGGACCAACCGAACTCTTAAGGAATTCCTCACCAAACTGGTCCTTGAAACTCAGGAAAATTGGGTAATGCTCCTCCCACTGGCCCTACTCCGAAGCCGATGTACCCCCAATAAGTCGGGTCTCGCACCTTTTGAGATTCTGTTTGGTAGACCCCCGCCAATCCTCCCTCTAATCCGGGAGGAACTCAAGGTGGACGCTACTAATTCTTCCTTGATTAAGTTCCGGCAGGGTCTCCAGAAAACACAGGGAACACTCCTGAAATCTGTCCGAAACGCCCTGCCAGTTCCCACCTCTGCACCCGCACACGCCTTCCAACCCGGGGACTCGGTCCTGGTCAAGAAATTCACCGCCTCCGGCTTGGAGCCTAAGTGGAAGGGCCCTTACACCGTCATCCTGACCACGCCAACAGCCGTCAAGGTTGACTCCGTTCCTGTCTGGCTCCATCACAGTCGAGTGAAACCTGCTGCGGCCCCGACATGGAAGGCGGAGGCACAGGCCGACCCCCTAAAGCTAAGACTCTCCCGCATTTCCTCCTCCTCGCCTCCCTAATGACCCCCTCTCCCTCGATGTCATTCAACCCTCATGCCCCAAAACCCAAAAACACCTGGACGATGAAAAAGGGGGATCAGGTACTCTGGACATTCTATTCAGAAGAAGGTACATGGACCCATAACCAAGGTTTGAATGATGGCCGGTATTTCCGGTTGGATTTATGCTCCCTCTTCCCCACCTCGATCGGAGGCGCTTCCCCTTGTAGTAATCCGTTTTCTGAAGTAAGAATGTGCCCGGGGTTCCTTACAGATGGCTGGGATGCCAGGTGCCTGGATAGGTCGTCCCATTTCTGCCCGAAATGCGCCTGTGTGACCGCCATTGTAGCATCCTCGTTCCGCGGGGCGGCTTGCGGGGCCAAAGAGGGCTGCGTGGGGACGGATCCGCACCTGACTATCCAAAAGGACCCAACCCCTGGATCCACAACCTTGTTTCTCACCCTTTGCAACCCTGAGAGTAGGTTCTGGAATACGCCCCACGAATGGGGCATGAGATTAGATGGCAGAAATAGGGCCTGGGCGGACCCTGGGATTATCTTTACCATTGCTAAGCAATCCCCCGTAACATCCTACTTGCCAATCGGCCCCCTTGGGGAATTTGCTCTGCCCCCAAAAATCCTCCCTAGACCTCGGGCCCCGTCCTCCACTGTCCAGTCCTTACCACGGGCCCCGTCCTCCACTGTCCAATCCCATCAGACACCCACCGGGGCAATTGGCTCTCAAGAGCCAGGTGAGGGGGAGTCCTCCAGCCAGAAACCCCCTCATCCTTCAGTCATGGGCCTCTTACAGGCCGTTTATGGGGTGGTCAACTCCACTCGACCAGACCTGGGCCTAAGCTGTTGGCTATGCATGGATGCCCAGCCTCCATACTATGTTGGAGTGGCTATCAATAACTCTGTGTCTCCCACCTCCGATTCTGACAACTGTGAATGGGACCAGCCAGGGTTGACTCTTGGGGATGTCCAGGGCTCTGGGGTTTGCTTAATCTCGGATAACACGAACCTCCATACCTCCCCATACTCGCCTGTCTGCTCCCTCAGTGTGATGGTCCGGTCCTCCTCCGGTTCTGCTTACTTCCCCGCCCCACCGGGCACCTGGTGGGCGTGTTTGGACGGAATCACTCGATGTGTTTCAGCCAGAGTTTTCCTTGCTCACCCCGGTGGCCCTCTCTGTGTGCTAGTCTCCATCGTTCCCAGAGTGTCCTTGTTGCCTGGCACTGATGGGTGGGACCACTTTTCCCTGCGGGAGGATTGGTCCCTCCATCATAAGCGGGCTGCCCCGCTGTTCATCCCCATTCTAGTGGGGTTGGGTTTAGCGGGTTCTGCCGCCCTGGGCACTACCGCACTGGTGCGGGGGGAGGCTAGCTACAGAGAACTCAGCACCCAGGTGGATATTGACCTCACCCACCTTGAGCACTCCATTTCCACTCTGGAGCGACAGGTTGACTCCCTGGCGGAGATGGTCCTCCAGAACCGGAGGGGTTTGGACTTATTGTTTCTGAGACAGGGTGGCCTCTGTGCCGCCCTGGGAGAGGCCTGCTGCTTTTATGCGAATAACTCTGGAGTTGTTCAGGAGAGCCTCTATCTGGTGAGGAAAAATTTAGCAGGCAGGCAAAGGGAGCGTGAACGGGCCGAAACCTGGTACCAGAGTCTTTTCCGGACATCCCCGTGGTTAACCACGCTTGTGTCTGCCCTAGCTGGCCCCTTGTTTCTCCTCGTAGTTGCCCTGCTCGTCGGACCCTGCTTAGTGAATCGCCTCCTAGAATTTGTTAAGTCCCGCATCAACTCTGTTAAGCTGCTTCTCATTAGGGATCTCCACTATCAATCCCTACAAACTGAGCCCGTTGGCCGGTATGACGATGTCGCCACAAACGTGTCAAGGGTTTGACACTCTGTCCATAAGAAGTGGGGAATGTTGTGATCGGGTTTGTCTGATATCCATTTTGTTTTCCCATCCCTTCCTCCCATCCCTTTGTACACCCTTCTTCACAGAAGAAGAATGCCCGCAAAATCTTCCCGCCACAAAACCTGCCTAACCAAGGCCTCCCCCACCCTGACCTGCCTGACAAAAGCCATCCCTGTTGTCCACTAGCGGACTTGACATGACTGACTCCATTTTGTGCAGGCTGAGAGAACAACTCCTTTTTGTATTGTCTGCAACAGATGCCTTCAAGGCCATTAAACAAGTAACACTTATCTACGTAAGGTCCTAGGTCAGATGACATCCTGACAAGACAGTGACAACAGAAGATAACAGAATTTACACACCTATCTATACAAGGCCATATGGCAGATAACAACAACCTTTACAAGGCAGTAAAAACAGAGAATTTACAGCATCCTGTTGGTCCTAATTGGATTCCTGAAATTCCTAAATGCTCCCTCCCATGTTGCTGTAACTGAATAAAAGACGCAGTGAGAATGGGATCAGGGCTGCTTGATCTGGGTCCCTGGCCCCTTGCAGCCACGCGCTAATAAAATCCACTTCTAAATTTCTACTTGGGTCTCACTCGCTGATTCTCGGCACAACAATCTCATCTGAAGATACTGCTGGGAAGGATGGGAAACTAGAGGAGAGGGTTGAGAGTGGGGGGATGGAGAAGGGGGAGAGCTGATTTTGGGGAGCTGAGACCTGGTGGTGTTAAATTTTAAGATTAGGGTTTGTGGCTGCAGGGACCAGGCTGCTCTGCATGTGCTTACTACACCCACTTCCACCTGGAATAGAGGCGGGAAGTTCTACTGGAGCCCCAGGGCCAGGGCTGCCTTGGGTTGCTCCACCGACATCCTATCGGGAAAAGGGCCGAGGCCCCTTTAAGAACCCGTGCAGCGCCCACTGACGTCATCTTGAACTGTCAAACTGAGGCGTCCTTCCTCTGCTCTGTCCTGTGATGTCAGTCAGGAGGAAAGGGGGCGGGGTGCATAAGGGATGGGGCCTAGAGGGGCGAGGCCCAGAGAGGGCGGGGCACAAATGACAAAAAGAGGACATGAAGGGGGGAGTGAGTAACTCCCCCCTCCCCTTTCATCCTCCCTCTCTCACTCTCGACTCCTCTGTCTCTCCCCGGACTGACCCTCCCCCTTCTGACTCTCTCCCAGTCTGAGTCTCCTATGTCGCTCTCCCACGTTTGACCTCCCCTCGTCTGACTCTCCTTATGTCTGACTATTTCCTGGCTGACTTCCCCTGTATGACCCTCCCCAGCCCGACTGCCCTCCTCGGACTCTCCCCCGTCAAACTGTCCCATAAATGGCTCCCCGCTGTCTGACTCTCCTCTTGGCACTCTTCTTGGCCTGACTCCCCCGTCAGACTCTCCCCAAGTCTGAACCTCCCCCATTCATTCATTCATTCATTTATTCAATCGTATTTATTGATCACTTACTGTGTGCAGAGCCCTTGGGAAGTACACGTTGGCGACATATAGAGATGGTCCCTACCCAACAACGGGCTCACAGTCTAGAAGGGGGAGATAGACAACAAAACAAAACATGTGGACAGCTGTCAAGTCATCAGAATAAATAGAAGTAAAGCTAGGTGCACATAATTAACAAAATAAATAGAATAGTAAATATGTACACGTAAAATAAATAGAATAATAAATCAGTACAAACATATATACAGGTGCTATGGGGAGGGGAAGAAGGTGGGGCAGAGGGAGATGAGGAGGAGGAGAGGAAAAAGGGGGCTCAGTCTGGGAAGGCCTCCTGCAGGAGGTGAGTTCTCAGTAGGTCTTTTTAGGGAGGAAGAGAGCTAGCTGGACGGATGTGCAGAGGGAGGTCATTCCAGGCCAGGGGAAGGACGTGGGCCAAGCATCGAAGGCGGGACAGGCGAGAACAAGATACAGTGAGGTGGTTAGCGGCAGAGGAGCAGAGGGTGCGGGCTGGGCTGTAGAAGGATAGAAGGGAGGTGAGATAGGAGGGGGCGAGGTGATGGAGAGCCTTGAAGCCGAGATCTGATGTTCTTCTTTCTCACCCACTGCCCATCTGACTCTGCCCTCACCTTCCTCTCCCCTGGGCCTAATCATCCTCTCAGGGTGACTCCCTGTCAGCTGAGTGTTCCAGAGGGGTGAGGAGGATTGGAGGCAGGGAAATGCCAGGGTGCAGCACAAAGTAGGCACTTAGTAAATACCTCGCTGTACTGATTTAAGGGGAGGGGAGGGGAGCCAGGCCACCACCCTCACTTGGTCTCTCCCTCCTTCCTTCCCTCCCTCTCGGGTCTCATCCGGGGGTTGTTCCAGGACTGTTCTCCCCCTCGGGCCCACCACCTTCCACGCTGGTACATGAAGAATCTCTCCTGGCCGTGGATCTGCCAGTCGTGATCGGCCATAGTGGCTCTGGAAAGAAAGCAACTTGGGGGAAAACCTGCTGTCAGTGAGGACAAGTGGTGGCCCCTCACTCTCCACCACTTTTCTGTTTCCCCCTGCTTCACTGGGCCTCACCAGGGCCGGCCATGTGTCATCTTTTATCATTTCATCACTCCTGATGGGTCTGCCCTAGGGCCCTCACCCAGCTGACTCTGTTAGACCGGCAGACCCTGAGGGGCAAGGACCAAGCCTGATTCCCAGCCAGGAGTGGTCTCCCAGTGTTCAGTACTGTGCACTGGCCATAGAAAACGCTAACAGATGCCCTCTACACCCTGGCACTCCTGCACTGGCCTTTGGATAACGGGCCCGAAAGAGGCCTGGAACAGAACCTTCCCCCACCCTCCAGCACAGGGACCCCTCCCCAGCTTTGCAGCCCACATTTCCAAACTTCTGCCAGGTCCCTTCCAACCATGGAGACACCCCCTGCTCCCAAGCACAGATATGCCTCTCACCGTGGTCGGGGTGGGTCCTGGACTCTGTGCTAAACTCAGAAGCATCAATATGCACAGGTTTGGATCAACCAAATTCGTTCCGACTCGAGCCTAGTAGCCGCACAGCTGCCTTTTTGTCTCTCTCAGGCGAATACTGCCCAGCGGGGCAGAGGGCAGATGTAGAGGGTTCTGTTGCCACGGGCACCATTGTATAAGGTCCTTGGTGAGGTGGGGTCAGAGCTTGTCATGAAAGGACAGGGCAACACCTTTATGAGGGCCCTGAAAAGTGGCTAAAGAGCTAGAGCCTGGAGTCAGAGGGTGCTGTGTGACTTCGAGTAAGTCACTTCATTTCTCTAGGCCTCATCAATCAATCAATCAATCATATTTATTGAGCTCTTACTGTGTGCAGAGCACTGTACTAAGCGCTTGGGAAGTACAAACTGGCAACCTATAGAGACAGTCCCTACACAACAGTGGGCTTACAGTCTAGAAGGGGGAGACAGTGAACAAAACCAAACATACTAACAAAATAAAATAAATAGAATAGATAAGTACAAGTAAAATAAATAAATAAATAGAGTAATAAATATGTACAAACATATATACATATATGCAGGTGCTGTGGGGAAGGGAAGGAGGTAAGATGCGGGGGATGGAGAGGGGGACGAGGGGGAGAAGAAGGAAGGGGCTCAGTCTGGGAAGGCCTCCTGGAGGAGATGAGCTCTCAGTAGGGCCTTGAAGGGAGGAAGAGAGCTAGCTTGGCGGATGGGCAGAAGGAGGGAATTCCAGGCCCGGGAGAGGACCTGGGCCGGGGGTCGATGGCGGGACAGGAAGGCTGAGTAGGTGTGAATGAGGTTGTCGTTAATGTAACTTGGTGGTAACAAGGGCCTTTTTCCCGGGGTGGGGGCGGGGGAGTTAGTCAGGACCGGACCGGGAAAGGGGGTTGGGGGGCACTATAAGGAAGGTCGCTTAAGTGGGTGGGGGTGGAAGCAGGGGGTGTCTATGACGGCGCTAGGAGGAGAGGAAACTTCCGGGAGTAGCGGGGGCCACGCGGTGTGATGGCGGGCGGGCCTCTTGGGAACGGAGTCCCGGGCGTCTATGGCAGGCCTCTCAGGCGCCCTGAGGAGAGTATCATTCCTGGAGCAGCGGGGGCCACGCGGTGTGATGGCGGGCGGGCCTCTCTGGAACGGAGTCCCAGGCGTCTATGGCGGCGCTCTGAGTAGAGGCACCTTCCGGGAGCAGCGGGGGCCACGCGGTGTGATGGCGGGCGGGCCTCTTGGGAACGGAGTCCCGGGCGTCTATGGCAGGCCTCTCAGGCGCCCTGAGGAGAGTATCATTCCTGGAGCAGCGGGGGCCACGCGGTGTGATGGCGGGCGGGCGGGCCTCTCGGGAACGGAGTCCCGGGCGTCTATGGCGGCACGCTTTGAGGAGAGGATCCTTCCGCAGCAGCAAGGCTGCGCGGTGTGATGGCGGGCGGGCGGGCCTCTCGGGAACGGAGTCCCGGCAGTCTGTGGCGGCGCTCTAAGGAAAGGATCCCTCCGGGAGCAGCGTGGGCCACGCGGTGTGATGGTGGGCGGGCGGGCCCTCATCCACCCCATCTGTAAAATAGGGATTAAGACTGTGAACCCCTTCTGCGACAGGGACTGTGTCTACCACTGGGGTAGATCTTGCATCTACTCCAGTGTTCGAAAAAGTACTTGGTGTATAGAAAGTGCTTAATAGTTACCATACTCGTTAAGTATTATGATTACTACCATTATCAAAAGCGGTTCGGGTCCAGCGACTCATTGGCTAATGTTACCTGGGGAGGGGTGTCTCTTGGCCAGATTCTGCATGGGGAATTTCCCCTATCCCACCTGGACCCTTCCTCCCCATCACACTTCCTGCCTGCCTCCTCTGCTCGGGAACCAGTCCGGGCAACAACACTGAGCTACTGTTATCACAGTAATCAAAATATTCTCTTTCAGATTTGGTAAGTGATTACAATGTGCCAAGCATTGCACTAAGCACGGGGGTATGTACTAAAGGGCTCACGTGCAAAGGAAGAGGAAGGACAGGATTTGAAATCCCTCTTTATAGTTAGGGAAGCTGAGCTCCAGAAAACTAAAGGAACTTATTCAAGGTCACAAAGTGTGGAAGAGAGAGCCCAGATTAGAACACAGGTCTCCTGATTCCCAGTTCTCTGTAATGTCCACTAGGCCACGCTACTACAACTACTACTACTACTACTACTACTACTACTACTACTACTACTACTACTACTACTGCTGCTGCTGCTGCTGCTCCTACTACTGCTACCGCTACTACTACTCTTATTACTAGTATTCCTATTGCCATTATTACTACTACTGCCACTTTCACTTAGCACTACTACTGAGTTTACTACTATCACTAATACTGCTATTGATGCTGCTGCTGCTGCTGCTGCTACTACTACTACTACTACTACTACTACTACTACTAATACTACTGCCAATTCTACTATCAGGAATTCATTCAGTCAATGGTATTTATTGACTGATTACTGTGGGCAGAGTGCCGCATAACAAGAGGGGGAGACAGACATTCACATGAATAAATAAGGAATTTATAACATGAACTTTAAAGATATCTACGTCAGTACAGTTTGAATGGGGGAGGAGAATTTCTAATGCCCAAAGTTCCGCGATCCAAGTGCAGAGATGATGCAGAAGGAAGAGGGAGCTGGGGAAAAGAGAATTCAATCACAGAAAACATCTCGGACAAAATGTAACCTTAATAAGTCTTGGAAAGTGAGGAAAGAAGTGGTTTGGTGTATATTAGTCAGCCAATCATACTTATTGAGTGCTTACTGTGTTCAGCGCAATGTACTAAGCCCTAGAGAGAATATAATTTAACAATACAACAGACATAACGAGTTGTCTACACGCGCTGCCTCGAATTCCTCAACACCAACTCTCTCCTCGACCCCTTCCAGTCTGGCTTCCGTACCCTACATTCCACGGAAACCGCCCTCTCAAAGGTCACCAATGACCTCCTGCTTGCCAAATCCAATGGCTCATACTCTACCCTAATCGTCCTCTACCTCTCAGCTGCCTTCGACTCTGTGTACCACCCCCTTCTCCTCAACACGCTATTCGACCTTGGCTTCACAGACTCCGTCCTCTCCTGGTTCTCCTCTTATTACTCCGGTCGTTCATTCTCAGTCTCTTTTGCAGGCTCTTCCTCCCCCAACCATCCTCATACTGTGGGGTTTCCCCGAGGTTCAGTGCTTGGTCCCCTTCTATTCTCGATCTACACTCACTCCCTTGATGACCGCATTCGCTCCCACGGCTTCAACTATCAATCTACGCTGAATGAAACCCAGATCTACATCTCTGCCCCTGCTCTCTCCCCCTCTCTCCAGGCTCGCGTCTCCTCCTGCCTTCAGGACATATCCATCTGGATGTCTGGCCGCCACCTAAAGGGAAGGGAAGGAGGTAAGATGGGGGGGGGGGATGAAGACGGAGGCTAGCGGGAGAGGAAGGAAGGGGCTCAGTCTGGGAAGGCCTCCTGGAGGAGGTGAGCTCTCATTAGGGCCTTGAAGGGAGGATGAAAGCTAGCTTGGCGGATGGGCAGAGGGAGGGCATTCCAGACCCGGGGGATGACGTGGGCCGGGGTCGATGGCAGGACAGGCGAGAACGAGGAACGGTGAGGAGATTAGCGGTAGAGGAGCGGAGGGTGCGGGGTGGGCTGTAGAAGGAGAGAAGGGAGGTGAGGTAGGAGGGGGCGAGGTGATGGACAGCCTTGAAGCCCAGGGTGAGGAGTTTCTGCCTGATGCACAGATTGATTGGTAGCCACTGGAGATTTTTGAGGAGGGGAGTAACATGCCCAGAGCGTTTCTGGACAAAGACAATCCGGGCAGCAGCATGAAGTATGGATTTAAGTGGGGAGAGACACGAGGCAGCACCATGAAGTATGGATTGAAGTGGAGAGAGACACGAGGATGGGAGATGAGAGAGAAGGCTGATGCAGTAGTCCAGACGGGATAAGATGAGAGCTTGAACGAGCAGCGTAGCGGTTTGGATGGAGAGGAAAGGGCGGATCTTGGCAATGTTGCGGAGCTGAGACCGGCAGGTTTTGATGACGGCTTGGATGTGAGGGATGAATGAGAGAGCGGAGTCGAGGATGACACCAGGTTTGCGGGCTTGTGAGACAGGAAGGATGGTAGCGCCGTCAACAGAGATGGGAAAGTCAGGGAGAGGGCAGGGTTTGGGAGGGAAGACAAGGAGTTCAGTCTTGGACATGTTGAGTTTTTATAAAGAAGGGCTGACTGTGCTATGTGATCGTGTTTTATGGGCTAGGAGGCTGAGATACGCAGAAAGCACTCTTTTAGTTTTAAAACTATAAAACTGTTAAACTGACAAACCTGGGATTCACCATAAATGGAATACAGAACTTATTTCTGTGAATACCATGTGAAATTTTAAATTTTCTTTTGCTATTTCTCTGCTCCTTGGCAGCAGGATAATCATGATCTTGCCTTTATGAAGCAGGCAACTGGATTTGCCTCAGTTTTCTTTTAAAACATTTCAGAATAGATGTCTGCAATAACAATGTGATAGCCAGTTTATTCTCTGGGGGTAAAATTCAGTTTAGCTTGTTTGGATAATGGCAGTGGTCAGCTGCTTTATTAGCCTCTGTCTGAAGCTACGAAACCATTATTGCTAACATATTCCGAGTTGAGACTATCTCTCCTTGTTTGTTTTGCAGTAATTAATCCTCCTGAAGGGAGAGAAAACTCGGAGTCAGTAGCTGGGGATTGACCAGTATGGTGAACTGCAAACCAAAAGGGAACCAAATTGTTGTAAGGATCAAGAGACAAAGTGGAAAAAAAGTCTCAAGTGCTGCAAACAGCAATCGTAAGAGCACAACAAGGAACACACTTAACATTTCCCTTTTTTTAAAAAAATGGTATTTGTTAAGCACTTACTTTACATCTAGCACTGTCCCTGTCCTACATGGGACTTACAGTCTAAGTAGGAAGGAGGACAGGTAGTGAATCCTATTTTACAGGTAAGGTAAAAGAATCCCAGGTAAATTAAGTGCATTGCCGAAATCACTCAGTAGGCAAGTCACTGAGCTGGGATTTGAACCCAGGTCCTCTGATTCCCAGGTTTGAGCTTCATCCAGTAGGCCACGCTGGTTCCCCAGGTGATGAGCTCTTTTCCAGGAGTATTTTAGAAATGAGGGATTTTGCACGTTTCCTGAATTGAGGAAACCTGTCCATTCTGGGAGCCTTTGATTCTGGACCAGTCCCTTATACTGGACATACTACAAAGTAACCTTGGTTTTTCCAACACAGTTTGTTCCCTTAACTGTGGGTGTCCCTCTAAGCTCTGTTGGAGACCCTTTTCTATCACAGGCTTGGGAGTCAGAGGACCTGGGTTCCAATCTCAGCTTTGCCAAATGCTTGCTGTGTGAACTTGGGCAAATCATTTCACTTCTCCAATCCCAGTTTCTCCTGTTCTGCCTCTGATTTAGACTGTGAGCCCCATGAGGAACTAGGACTCTAATTCACTTGAAACCAACCCTGTGCTTAGAACAGCGTTTGCACATAGTAAATGTTTAACAAATACCACTAAATAAAGAATTACACTCACTCCATTGGGGAGTTTATCCACTCCCAAGGCTTCAACTACCTCCTTTATGCAAATGACTTTCAGATCTATCTCACTAGTCTTGACCTCTTCTGTGAACTTCCATTTCCTTTCACCTCCTGGCCATCTCTGCTTAGATGCCATGTCTGTGCCTCAAACTCAATCTGTCCAAATTTGAACCCTTTATCTTAGCTCCCAAGTTCTTTCTTCCACCTAACTTTCCCAACATGGTTCACAACATCACTATTTTCCCATCTTCAAAGTCTGCAATGTTGGCATTATCCTTGACTTCTCCCTGTCTCTTAATCTCTACAACTAGTCTGTCACTAAATCCTGACAATTCTCCAATCACAGGATTTCTAAAATTTGTTCCTTCCTCTCTTTTCAAGCGGCTATTATGCTTGTCCAGAAAATTTCAATATGCTTTCTTGACGTATTATGTGCTTATGCTTGCAAAGCGCTGTCCTAAACACTTGAGAATACAATACCACAGAGTTGGTGGACAGGTTCCGTTCCCAAATTACAGTCTGAAGAAGGGGAGCCAGACATTAAAACGAATTACAGATATGTACATAAAGTGCTCTGTGGCTGAGGGTGGGGTGAACAAAGTTATAGATACAAGTGCAAGTGTGAGGCAGAAAGTAGAAGGACTAGGGAAAATGAGGGTATAGTCAGGGAAGGCTTCTTGGAAGAGATGTGATTTTAATATCAGAGGAGTGCAGGAGAGAGTTGGAGTTGAGGAAATCAAGGCAGCGGGTGTAGACGACTCGTTCTAGGAGTTTGGAAAGGAAGGGTAGGAGGTAAATAGGGCAGTAACTGGAAGGGGCAGTGAGGTCAAGAGAAGGATTTTTTAGCATGAGGGAGACGTGGGTGTGTTTGAAGGCAGAGTGAGTGGTTGGAGATGGAAGTTAAGGAGGTGAGGAGGGAAGGAGTGAGAGTTTTTTTAAAGTGAGAGGGAATGAGGTCCGAAGCACAGGTGGAGGGGGTGGACTTGAGAGGAGGGAGGAGATCTCATCTGAAGATAGTGCTGGGAAGGATGGGAAAGTAGCGGAGAGGGTTGAGCGTGGGGGGTATGGAGAAGGGGGAGAGGTGACTTTGGGGAGCTCAGACCAGATGGTGTTAATTTTCCAAATGAAGTAGGTGGCCAAATCGTTGGGGGTGAGGGATAGAGGAGGGGGAGGAACAGGGTCCTGAGGAGCGAGTTAAATGTCCGGAACAGCTGACAGAGGTGATGGGCATCGGTGTCCATAAGGGAAGAAAATGTTTTGCCTGGCAGAAGAGATGGCAGAGTTCAGGCAGGAAAGGATAAACTTAAAGTGAACAAGTTTTGCCTGGTGTTTAGATTTTCGTCAGCAGCGGTCAGCAGCTCGAGCATAAGGGTGAAGGAGGCAGACAGTGGCAGTGATCCAGGGTTGTGGGTTAGTGGTGCGAGAGCGACGAGGGATAGGGGACCGAATGAGTCGAGTTGAGAGAAGAGAGGGTGGAGTTGAGAGTATCAAACTCGTCATCAAAAGTGGGTAGAGTGGTTAGGGAGGAAAGGTGCGGTGTGATGCCCTGAGAGAAAGAGCAGAGGTCACTGTGGGGGAGTAATACAGATGTACAGGGGGGAGGAGTGTGAGAGAGGAGGTAGGTGAGGACGTTTTGGTCAGAGAGAGGGATTTCAGAATTGGTGAGGGTGGAGATAGTCCAGCGGTAAGAGATGATGAGAACGAGGGTGTGACCAAGTTGGTGAGTGGACAATGTGTGGTGGAGCAGTAGGCTCACAGAATCAAGGAGTGATAGAAGACGGGCGGCAGAGGAGTCACCGGGTACATACATGTGGTTATTGTGGTCTCCGAGGATCAGAGTGGGCATGGAAAAAGAGAGAGGAAAGGCGAGAAAAGGGTCAAAATAGTTAAAGAAGTTGGAGGTGGGACCATGGAGGCGGTAGATGACGGCTACAAGAATCTGGAGGGGGTGGTAGAGGCAGATAATATGGGCTTCGAAGGAGGGGAAGGAAGGGGGAGGAGGGATGGTGAGAAAACTGCATTGGGGTGCGTTAAGGAAGCCGACACCTCCTCCTTTCCCGGTGAGTCTGGGGGAGTGGGTGAAGAAGAGACCTCCGCTGAAGAGAGCAGCAGAAGACACAGTGTCATCCGGGGTGAGGCAGGTTTCCAGCGATGGCGAGGAGAGAGAGGGAAAGGAACAGGTCAAGGATTAAAGGGAGTTTACCTATAATGGAGTGGGGGCTCCGTAGGCCACATTGGCAGCAGCTGCGGAGAGAGGGGAGAGAGGGGGAAGGGTGCGAGGTTGGAGAGGGTGTGGATGGGAATGAGATGGCGGGTCTCTGGGAAGGGAGAGGAGGATGTGGGGTGGCGATGAGACAGGAGTACAGGAATGGGGTGGGGGCAGGGTGGAAAGGAGGAAAGGGGTTGGAAGGAAGGGGTTTGGTGGGGAACTGTGCAAGAGGAGCGGGATGAGGGTTGGCGCTGGTGCAGAGGAATTCTGAGGAGGCAGCAGGGAGGAGAGGTGGGGTCGGAGCAAAAAGAGGGAAAAAGCTGGCTGGGAGAGGGGAAAGGGAAAAAGAGAATTGGGAAAGGCAGATAGTAGCAGGGGAATTGAAAGGTCATGGTGAGTTCAGTGAGGTAAATGACAGTACTGAGAGCAGTTAACAATTAACATGCAATATTCAGTCATTCATTCAATGGTATTTATTGAGCGCTTCCTGTGTGCAGAGCACTGTACTAAGCTCTTGGAAGTACAAGTTGGCAGCATATAGAGACGGTCCTTACCTAGCAATGGGTTCACAGTCTAGAAGAAAGCAGGTGGTGCCCTGAGTAGAAAGTTGAATTTTCCATGGTAAGTCAAATCAAGAAGGCTAATGGCAAGGAGAGTCCAAGGGCTCATAACTGAATTGTCTCTGAGGCGGTGAATCAGGGAGTCCTGTGGATGGCAGTTCTGGAGAAAGATGTAACTGTTATAGGGGACATGGGAAAGGAAACCCATGGAGAGAGGAGTAAATAATCCAATAACATGGGTAGGCTGAGTAGGTGCGAATGCAGGTAGTTCATTCATTCATTCACTCATTCAATCGTATTTGTTGAGCGTTTACTGTGTGGAAAACACTGTACTAAGCGCTTGGGAAGTACAAATCGGCAACAGCTAGAGATGGTCCCTACCCAAGAACGGGCTCACAGTGTAGAACGGGGAGAAAGACAACAAAACAAAACGAGTAGACAGGTGTCAATACCGTCAGAATAAATAGAATTATATTTATATGTACATCATTAATAAAATAGAGTAATAAAAATGTACAAATAAAATAAATAGAGTAATAAATAAGTACAAATATATACAAGTGCTGTGGGGAGAGGAAGAGGGTAGGGCCGAGGGAGGGGGGAGAGAAGATGGGGAGGGGAGAACGAGGAGGAGAGGAGAAAGAAGGGCACAGTTTAGTAAGGCCTCCTGGAGGAGGTGAGCTCTCAGTAGGGCTTTGAAGGGAGGAAGAGAGCTAGTTTGGCGGATGTGTGGAAGGAGGGCATTCGAGGCCAGAGGGAATCTTCTCCCATCTTCTTCCAGGGAAAAAGTGTGTCTGGGCCCAGGGAGAGGCAAAGAGTAGTGGTAGTAGTAAGGGGACCTGGGTTCTAATCCTGACTCTGCTACTAATTCATTCATTCATTCTATCAATCGTATTTTTTGAGCGCTTATCGTGTGCAGAAAACTGTACTAAGCACTTGGAAAGTACAATTCGGCAACAAATAGAGACAATTCATTCATTCAATCAATCATATTTATTGAGCGCTTACTGTGTGCAGAGCACTGTACTAAGCGCTCGGTAAGTACAAGTTGGCAACACATAGAGACGGTCCCTACCAAACAGCGGGCTCACAGTCTAGAAGGAGGAGATGGACAGCAAAACAAAACATATTAACAAAATAAAATAAATAGAATAAATATGTAAAAGTAAAATAAATAGAGTAATAAATATATACAAACATATATACATACATACAGGTGCTGTGGGCAGGGGAAGGAGGTAAGGTGGGGGATGGGGAGGGGGAAGAGGGGGAGAGGAAGGAGGGGGCTCAGTCTGGGAAGGCCTCCTGGAGGAGGTGAGCTCTCAGTAGGGCTTTGAAGGGAGGAAGAGAGCTAGCTTGGCAGATGTGCGGAGGGAGGATATTCCAGGCCAGGGGGAGGACGTGGGCCGGGGGTCGACGGCGGGACAGGTGAGAACGAGGCATGGTGAAGAGGTTAGCGGCAGAGGAGCGGAGGGTGCGTGCTGGGCTGTAGAAGGAAAGAAGGGAGGTGAGATAGGAGGGGGCAAGGTGATGGAGAGCCTTGAAGCCGAGAGTGAGGAGTTTTTGCCTAATTGTAGGTTGATTGATAGTCACTGGACATTTTTGAGGAGGGAAGTTACATGCCCAGAGGGTTTCTGCACAAAGATGATCCGGGAAGCAGCGTGAAGTATAGATTGAAGTGGGGAGAGACAGGAGGATGGGAGATCAGAGAGGAGGCTGATGCAGTAATCCAGTCGGGATAGGATGAGAGATTGAACGAGCAGGGTAGGGGTTTGGATGGAGAGGAAAGGGCGGATTTTGGCGATGTTGCGGAGGTGAGAGAGACCGTCAGATTTTGGTGACGGATTGGATGTGAGGGATGAACGAGAAGGAACTTACAGTCTGGAGGGAATGTCAATGTTTCTAAATTGAAGTTCCCCTCTTCCTTTCCAGGTAGTCAGCATCATCTCCCAGAAATGGCCAACATCTCCACGATGGCTGAATTCCTCCTCCGGGAGCTGCATCTGGTCTATGAAACACCGTTCCTCCTTGTCTACCTAGAAGCTCTTCTGGGGAATCTCCTCACTGTTGCTGTCACCACCCTTGACCAGCGTCTCCACACCCCCATGTACTTCTTTCTCAAGAACGTGTCCTTCAAAGACCTCTGCTACATTTCCTCAACGGTACCCAAATCCATTGTCAGCTCCTTGACCACTGACAGCTCCATCTCCTTTCTGGGTTGTGTCTCACAGCTCTTCCTAGTGGTCTTGTTTGCTGCTTCAGGGTTTTTTGAAGCAGCGTGGCTCAGTGGAAAGAGCACGGGTTTTGGAGTCAGAGGTCATGTGTTCGAATCCTGGCTCCCTCACATGTCTGCTGTGCAACATTGGGCAAGTCACTTAACTTCTCTGAGCCTCAGTTACCTCATCTGTAAAACGGGGATTAAGACTGTGAGCCCCACGAGGGACAAAGCGATCACCTTGTATCCCCGCCAGAGCTTAGAACAGTGCATTGCTCATAGTAAGCATTTAACAAATGCCATCATTATTTATTTATTCATCATTTATTTTTGTCCTCACTGCAATATCTTATGACCGCTATGCCGCCATCTACTCTCCCCTGCGTTATGAGCTCATCATGAACAAAACAACCTGTGCATGCATACTAGCAGCGTCATGGCTCAATGGGGGTCTGTTTGGAGTCTTGCTTTCAGCTTCCACCTTCTCACCGACGTTTTGTGGGTCCAATATTGTTTAGCAGTTCTTCTGTGACGTCCCCCCTCTGCTGAAGATCTCCTGCTCCGAAGTCCACATTGCCAAAGATGTGAGTGTGACTGCTAGGTTCGTCTTAGAGGCTGTCTGCTTCATGTACATCACCCTCTCCTACGTCTTCATCTTCTCGGCCGTGCTGAGGATGCCGTCCTCCGAGGGCCGAACCAAAGCCTTCTCCACCTACCTACCCCATCTCACTGTCATCGTTATTTTTTTCTTTACCACAACAATTGCCTTTCTCAAACCACCTTCAGACTTGCCCTCGGCTCTGGATCTGATTGTTTCCATGTTCTACACTGTGGTGCCGCCCACTGAGAACCCTCCTATCTACAGCCTGAGAAACAGGGACCTAAAGGCGGCCCTGGGCAGGATCCTAAAGGGGACGTTCCCCCAGCATCCATTCTGGGTCAAAATGTCTGTGTCCATGTACCAATAATCCCTTAACCCCCTTAAAAAGGAAGTGCCATTAGACATACCTATATATAAATATCTATATATAAATATATACATATAGATAGATAGATAGGTAGGTAGATAGATAGATACCACTGAGCCAGATGCCCAAAGAACATGTCTGGATATTCAGCATTTGCCAGTGTGGGAGGTTGGCTGATAAGACTAGGTCGTGAGTGGCAATTCATTCCCTAGGAGGCTTCATGGCTAAATGGCTTGTGAATGGGTGTCACCTGACCTGAGTTTTAATCCCATCTCGGCCACTGGCCTGTTGTGTGTTCTGGCATTAGTGTCTTACCATTCCTGGGCTCTCACTTGCTCTCACACTCTGAGCCCTTGTGTGACAGGAAACGTATCTGACTGGATTGTAATTTCATCTTTGGGGTATAAGACCATTGTGGGCACGAACTGAATCTACCAACTCCGTTGCATTGTACTCTTCCAAGTGATTACTATAATGTTCTGCAAACAGTAAACACACAACAAATGTCATCGATCATTTGGGATGTTGAGATGCAGATGCTGCTGTTTCCAAGAAAACCCTGGGGTCCAGCACCATGTCTGCAGCTTTAGGGACTGGGCCTTTATCTCTGCAGAACCTCAGGGACCTCACAGGCAGAGGTTATTGGCATCCGCCTGGACACGAGGTCCCACCTGAGGTGATCCTCCAGGGGTTCCCCACGGTGCAGTGGCAGTTCACCTTTGAGGACGGGGGACTCTCTGGAGAACATCTCCCTGTCCAGAGGCGATCAGAGAGGGGCTGAGGGTGTCCTGTTTCCCCTTCCTTCATAGCCAGCTGCAATCAAGAACTGGAGTGTAGAGAGGACCATCGCAAGCCAGCAGAGGTCAGAGCCCTCCAGCCGTACGCTGCCCAAGTGAGTGTGACCGGGGGATGGTGGAGCAGGAGGGAGAAACTATGATGGGGGTGTAAGTGATGGAGCCATTCTGGGGACACGCTCACACACGGAGCCAATTTCGGGCTTTTGGGCAGGGCTACATCCCCAGAGGGTCAAGTGGGCTTCCAGGAGGGTAGGTATTTGACAGTGCAGTTGCCGCAACCATCACTAGTCTCCCCTTTCCCATCCACCTCCATCCAGCTAACATGGAAGTCGCTTCCTGGATGGGGCCTTGCAACACAGCGTCAGCGTTATGCTGTGGTCACCTTGGCCAGGAGTGGGTCCTGGATGTGAGAAAATGTTTCTGGTGAGAAATGACAGGGAGGGAATGAGAGAGTGTGATTGGTTCTAGACCACAAGCACTAACATCAACTCCTCCATGCAGGAATGTTGGGTGAACACAATGGATGTAAGAGATTCAATCCCTTCCCTCCTGAATTTACCAGTCTGCTATGCTAGACTGATCCAAAATAATTTACAGCTAGGGGGAAATAAGCCTGGAAGCTAGTGGCAAGGAGTTGATTGGTTTCAACTAGACTTAGTCTGTTTCATTTTCCTCGGCGAACCACAATCAGATTTGTTGTGTTGGCAGCTGTGTGTGTACCCAAGGTGGGGCTGGAGAGGCAGTGAACAAACCTTGACTGGTGGAGGTCTGGCTGGGAGGAGGAGAAGGGAATCTTCTCTCATCACCTTCCAAGGAAAAAGTGTGTCTGGGCCCAGGGAGAGGCAAATAATACTGGTAGTAGTAAGGGGACCTGGGTTCTAATCCTGACTCTGTCATTCATTCATTCATTCAATCGTATTGATTGAGCGATCACTGTGTGCACAGTATTGTACAAAGTGGTTGGAAAGTACGATTTGGCAACAGATAGGGACAATCCCTACCCAACAACCGGCTCGGGGACCTAGGTTCTAATCCTGGCTCTGCCCCTTGTCTGACGTTGGGCAAGTCACTTTGCTTCTCTGTGCCTCAAATACTGCATCTGTAAAACATTAAGAGTGCATCTCACATGGTAGAAAGCCTTGAAGATAACTGTGAGGTGCTTTTGTTTTATGTAAAAAGATACATTTTGCCAGTGAAGGGTTTGGAGGAGAGATGTTTGAGCGCCCCTTTGTCGTTTCTTTTGCTATCGTGTCATCTCTGACCCATAGCAAATGAATGGACATATTTCTCAAGGAACGCCCCATTCTCCAACTGCAAATATTCTGGTAGTTTAACCATAGAGGGGTTTTTTTTTGGAAAAGTACAGAAGTGGTGTACTATTGCCTTCTTCCCTGCATTAAACTTGAGACTCCTCCTCGACTAACTCCCATGACATTGCTGCCCAGCACAGGCGAGGTTTGACTTGTAGCAGATTGCCTTCCACCTGCTAGCCACTACCCAAGCTAGGAGTGGAATGGGTATGCCTCTGCTTAACTGCCTGTCAGTTAGCCGAGACTAGTAGAATACTGGAAACTCTCCAAGTACGATTCTGAGTGGGGGTGAGTGATGCTCTAGCAAAGAGTTAAATGAATAAATGAGTGGCTAAATAGTTGTGGGTTTGTGTGACTGTATGTATTCATATGTAAGCAACCACAGTCAGTTGAAGCGTGTGTGTGTGTGTGTGTGTGTGTGTGTGTGTGTGTGTGTGTGTGTGTGTGTCTGAGTGGCTGGCTGGAGTCCTGCAGCACAACGTCAGTATTGTGGTCCTGGACGTCAGAAAATGTTTGTTGGGAAATGACAGGGAGGGAATGAGAGAATGTGATTGGTTCTAGACCACGAGCACTATCAACTCCTCCATGCAGAAATGTTAGGTGAACACAATGGAATTAAGCGATTAAATCCCTTCTCCTGGACTTGCCAGTCTGCTGGGCAAGACTGGTCCAAAATAATTTACAGCTAAGGGGAAATAAGTATGAAAATGTGAATGCACAATGTGAATGCACATTGTGAATGCACATGTGAATACGTTATTACATAATAATGTAAAGCTATAGGTATGGAAGAGCTATGAGCAGTTGTGAATGTGTAAATGCAGAGGTGGCATCTGGTCTGATTCGGCATTGAGAGAAGAAACATCAATCTGGGAAAATTTGGAGGGAGAGGGAAGGAGCTAAGCCTTGGAGAGGCACAGGGAGTAGATCTGTTTCCCAAGGGCTGAAGGGTAGTTGGTGAAAAGGAAAGGGAAACACGGAGTAGAACACCCTTAAAAAGCCTTGAAGCTAATGGCCAGGGGTTGATTGGAGTCAACCAAACCTCAGTTGGATTCATTTTCCTCTGAGAACCACGATCAGACTTCTTGAGTCGGCGGCTGTGTGTGTATCCAAGGTGGGGCAGGGGAGGCAGTGAATAAACCTTGGCCGGCGGAGGTCTGGAGAGGAGGAGGATAATCTTCTCCCATCATCTTAGAGGGAAAAAGTGTGTCTGGGCCCAGCGAAAGGCAAAGAGTAGTGGTAGTAGTAAGGGGACATGGGTTCTAATCCTCACTCTGCTACTAATTCATTCATTCAATCAATCGTATCTTTTGAGCGCTTACCGTGTGCAGAAAACTGTACTAAGCACTTGGAAAGTACAATTCGGCAACAGATAGACTCAATCCCTACCCAGAAACAAGCTCGCGGATCGGGGTTCTAATCCCGGCTCTGCCCTTTGACTGCTGGGTGGCATTGGGCAAGGCACTTTGCTTCTCTGCGCCTCTAATACCGCATCTTTAAAATGGAATTAAGACTGAACCCCAAGTGCTCAGTAAATACCATTGCGTGATTAATTGATGGGTGCATACCCCAGCCCCCTCTCAGGATCCCACCTGGAGAGTTTACAGTACTCTACCAGTATCAGCCAAGGGAGGGAGAGTCAAGCAGAGGGATATCCATTCCATTCCTAGCTAGTGGAAGGCAATCTGCTGCAAGTCTCAACGAACCTGTTCTGGGCAGTAGTGGCAGGGGAGAGATTCGAGGATGGAGACTCAGGTTTACTGGGTGGAAGAAGGCAATAGTAAACCACTTCTCTATTTTTACCAAGAAAACTCTATGGATACTGTACCAGAACGCTTGCAGATGGAGGTGGGGCACTCTGGGAGAGATGCATTCATGGTGTCGCTATCTGTCGGAGGCGAATCGACAGCATAAGTCGACATGTCAGACCACTGCACATATCAATACTATTGAACACTACAGGTGAAAAACAAATACAACAGATTGATTTAATAATAATGATGATGGTATTTGTTAAGCACTCACCATGTGTGAAGCACTATTCTAAGCGCTGGCAAGCTCCAAAAGGAATTAGTATTGATTACTTCATCGATGCTGTCAACCCATCGTATTCATTAAGCATTTATGGTATACAGAGTCTACCCACTAGGACTGTTACCTCCTGGTGGCAGAAAAACATCTGCCAAGTCCGTTGGATTGAACTCTCCCAAGCACTTAGTACAGTGCTCTGCACACAGTGAGTATTCAGTAAATACCATTGAGCTATTGATTGATGTGTTCATACTGCTAACTGTATCAATACTATTGAACTGTATAGGTGATCAATTAATACAACTGCTCTATTTATTAAAATGGGAATCAACCATATTTATTGATCACTTACAGTGTGTAGAGCACTGTACTAACTGCTTGAGAGAGTACAATAGGATATAATCTGTAGAAGAGTTAGCTGCCCAAAAGGAATTTTCAGTCTGGAGGGAATGCCAATGTTTCTGAATTGAAGTTCCCCTCTTCCTTTCCGGGGAGTCAGCATCATCTCCCAGAAATGGCGAACATCTCTACGGTGGCTGGATTCCTCCTCCTTAGGTTCTCTGACATCCGGGAGCTGCAGCTGGTCTATGCCACGCTGTTCCTCCTTGGCTACCTAGTGGCCCTTGTGGGGAATCTCCTCACTGTTGCTGTCACAACCCTCGACCAGCGTCTCCACACCCCCATGTACTTGTTTCTCAAGAAACTGTCCTTCATAGACCTCTGCTACATTTCTACAACCGTACCCAAATCCATTGTCAACTCCTTCAACAGTGACAGCTCCATCTCCTTTCTGGGTTGTGTCTCACAGCTCTTCCTAGTGGTCATGTTTGCTGTTTCCGAGTTGTATGTCCTCACTGCAATGTCTTATGACGGCTAAGCTGCCATCTGCTCCCCCCTGCCCTATGAGCTCATCATGAACAAAACAGCCTGTGTGTGCATACTAGCAACGTCATGGCTCAGTGCAGGTCTGTTTGGAATCTTGTTTTCAGCTTCTACCTTCTCCCTTCTACCTTCTCCCTGACCTGTCCCCTCTATGATGAAGATCTCCTTCTCTGAGAAACACATTGCCATAGATGTGAGTGTGGCTATTGCGATAGTCTTAGATGCCATTTGTTTTTTTTTTACATCACCTTCTCCTATGTCCACATCTCCTCTGCTGTGCTGAGGATGCCGTATTCTCAGGGCTGGGCCAAGGCCTTCTCCACCTGCCTGCCCCACCTCACTGTCATCAAAGTATTTGTCTCTACAGGTGTATTTGCCTATATCAAGCCACCTTCACACTCACCCTCATTCCTGGACCTGCTGTTATCTGTGTTTTACACTGTGGTGCCCCCCACCTTTAACCCCATCATCTACAGGCTGAGGAACATGGGCCTGAAGGCTGACACGAGCAGGATTCTAAAGGGGACAATCCCCCTGCATCCTCTCTGGGACAAAATGCCTGTTTCCTTGTGTGAATAATCCCAAATTGACCCTTCAACAGAGCGACTACCTCTGGTCATTCCCATGAATATTGCTTTCTTAGTGTGCTGAAGAAAATGTTTGGACACTGAAGATTTATCAAAGTCTGCCAGGTTTGCTGTTAAACCTAATGTGTAACTGACAAACCATTTTCTGGAGGCCTCTAGGTCTAATGGAATGAACATGTGAATGAGAGTCATGAGATGTGTGTTATAATCCCAGCTCTGCCATTGACTGGCTGTGCAATGTGGTGTCAATGTTTTACTATCCCTGATTCTCTCTTCTTCTTACATTTGAGTCCCTGTGGGACAGGGCATACGTTTAATTTTTTATTTTGTTTCTTCTCCAACACTTGGAACAGAATTTGACATGTAAACTGTTAACATCAACATGATAAAGTTGATAACAATGAATAATAAAATAATATGCATGTCAACATCATTTTGGGGAGAACAGGAAAATCGTAAAAATTGGAAATTGGAATGGTAATAGGGGAGAAGGATGATCTTGACAACTATTTCAGTGGTAAAATTGAAATCATCAGACATGATCTCCTTAAAATCTCCCCTTTTCCTCTCCAGCCCAACCTCTTCCTGCCATGCTTGAGAAGTAGCATGGCTTAGTGGAAAGAGGCCGGGTTTGGGAGTCCGAAGACGCGGGTTCTAATCCTGGCTTTTCTACTTGTCTGCTGTGTGACCTTGGGCAAGCTGCTTACCTTCTCTGTGCCTCAGTTACCTCATCTGAAAAATGGGGATTAAGATTGTGAGCCCCACGTGAGACAATCTGATTACCTTGTATCTACTCCAGCACTCAGAACAGTGCTTGGCACATATTAAGCGCTTAACAAAGACCATCATTATTATTATTTATTATTATTATTATTGCACTACCCCCTCCCGTTCTTCCCAGTAATCTCTCAGTATCTCCCATCTCTTCTTAAAATTCACCCCCTCCAACTGCACCTTTGGTCCTATTTCTTTGTATTTAATTAAAACACTTTTCCTCTCTTCTTTACTACGTACCAAGTACTGTTCTAAATGTGGGCTGGATACAAGTTAATCAGGTGGGACATAGTCCCTGACGCACAGAGGGCTCTCAGTCTAAGTAGAAGGGAGCAGAGGTATTGAATCTTAGCAGTTGAGCAAAGGGGGGGACAGAGAAGTTAAATGAAATAGTGGTGGTTTTGGATAAGGGGAAGACCTGAGTTAGAACGTGAAAGTGTAAATATGAATTGGAAGATGGAGGTATGATTTTGAGTTTCCAACAACTGTGGGTATTGTCCTGGCCTGGGGGCTGGCAGGTTTGCAGGGCTGGAAGCATTCATGAGGTTTGCCTGACCAGCATAGAATCAGAACTGGAGAACTTTATGTTCCATTTGTTTATATGTAAGCACACAACAAATATACAGGTGCTGCAAATTCCCACAAAGAACCCCTTCTTATGGTTCCTAATGCCCTTTCCTTATGTTATTTGAACAACATGTCTGAGACAATGGGTGCCACATTAGCCTTTTCAGCCACACACGAAACTTATGTTTTTGTGTTTTGTTTTATTTTGTATTTCATTTTGGTATTTGTTGAGAGCTTACTGTATGCCAATCACTGTACTTAGAGCTGGGGTAGACACAAGATAAAGTGATTGGACAAAGTCCCTGTCCCTTATAGAGGTCATCCTGGCTCTGCCACTGTCAGCTGTGTGACGTTGGGCAAGTCACTTAACTTCTCTGTGCCTCAGTTCCCTCATCTGTAAAATGGGAATTAAGACTGTGAGTCCCACGTGGGACAACCTGAATACCTTGTTTCCTGCCCACCCAGCGCTTAGATCAGTGCCTGGCATGTAGTAAGTGCTTAACAAATACCATCATCATTATTAGTAGTAATATAATCTTAGTCCCCATTTTTTAGATAAGGCAACTGTGGCAGAGAGAATTGAAGTGACTTGTCCAAGGTCACATAGCAGGCCAGATCCTCTGACTCCCAGGCAAATGCTCTTTGCACTAGGCCACACTGCTTCTCTAGTGGGTGAACTTCACCATCAGTGGTGTCTTTTCCAAAAACCAAAGATTAATCTATAATTAGATTTTTATATTGGGAGCCCTATGAGGTCAGGGACTGTATTTGATTCCCATATGTGTATTTTCTTCCGGTGCTTATGGCAGTATTGAGCACACAGTAAGCATTTAATAGAAAATATCATTTACTAAAATCAAGTAACATTAGATACATCATGAGTGTTACTGGTCCAACAGTGAATGTGAAAACTGTTTTCTTCTTATCAGGTGCAAAACAAAAAAAAATACTATGAAGCATTACTAGGCGTCGAACATTGCTCACCTCTAGTCTCTCCACCTTCTCTGATCCCTCCTGAATTTTTTTGTCTTAATTGATTCATCTCCAAGTTCTTTCTCAGCTCATTCTCCTAGATTGCAAGCTCTTAGAGGCCAGTATTTTGTCTGCCAGTGCTATGGCTTTGTATTCCCTCAAGTGCTTACTCCAATCTCTGCACAAAACAAGAGCTCAATAACTTTGATTGATTGATTGATTGATTCGTCCTCCTCAAGTTCTTCGTCTCCAGTGATTCAAATGTTAGTCATACCTTTAAGGTGAAACACACTGGTTCTCATTTTCAATTAATTGAATAGGTCTTTTTTATTGACTTAAATAAAAATAAAGGGGGAAGGAGAACAATGATTGACAAAGCAGTGTCCAGAATTTGCCAGGTGCATCTGGGTCCACTCTGGTTCACTGAGGAAGAGAGTGGTTTAGGAGTCAATTTGAGTGAAGGGGCAGGGTGGAAGGTGAGAACATTTTAATCAATCAGTGAATAGTATTTATTGAGTATCAACATTTGGCAATGGAAACCAAGCCAGCCCACCTCCCTTCCATTTCCAAATCCATAGCTTCTTGAAGCGCAGTTTGCACTTTGCTAAACACTCCTTTAAATGTAATGCCCTTCAGCATATTGCCTCCTGTGATATCAGGTGAGCCAGGCCAAAAGGCTCCAGGTATTGACACAATGGCAGAGGTCCAGGCATGATGCCTTCTAAGAGCGGAAGACAATAGGTTTGTAATTAGTAGATTAGGGTCATTACAGTGAAATACACTGATGGAACCATCAACAAGCAGAGTATGAAGGCTGTTGGGGGGGTGGGTGGCGGGTTGGTGGTGGAGCGGTAGAATGTCACTGCTGCTCCCTGTTTTTCCCAAAGAACAATCGAGTTGGCCCGGGAGAGGAGACCATCCGAGGGGATGTCTGTGCTGGTCTCAGTCAATATTTGTGGAAGTAACGTGGCTTAGTGGCTAGAGCACGGGCTTGGGAGTCAAGGGACGTGGGTTCAAATTCCAGCTCCGACACCTGTCTGACTTGTGACCTTGTGCAAGCCCCTTTACGTCTCTGTGCCTCAGTCCCCTCATCTGTAAAATGGGGGTGAAGACTGTAAGCCCCACGTGGGACAACCCTATTAACATGTATGTACCCCAGAACTTAGAACAGTGCTTGACACATAGTAAGCACTTAACAAATACATCATTATCATTATTTTAATTGTTATCCCACCTACACCCACACCTGGGTATCTGCCTGGTTCTACTCTTACATTCTGGGGAGAGGTGGGAGCACACCTAATAGGGACAGAGCTCAGGGGTGTACCAGCACACTTGCAAATAGGAAGGTTATTATTATATTATGATCTGTAGACAGTCTTTGGGTCTGGAGCAAAGAACAGCTTCTCTTGGGATCTCCCAACAGGAAGGGAGAGACTGCCCAGAGGGAAGAAACAGGGCTTCCCAGAATCAGTGTGGAGACATAAGAAATTTCCATTCTTTCCACCTCTGCCAGAAAGCTTTCCCTGACTGAATGCCAACACCCCAGGCCCATCAATTCAACACTGCTCCTAGCACTTGTATATGCCATGGCTCTCCAGCTCTTATCCACAGCATTTGTGTCCCTATGTATCAGTCTGGCTTTTTGTATACGTTATTACCCCTGCAGGTATTTCCATCCGAATTCATTTGTTCCTTTTCCTTCTGCATGCTAGTTCTCCCTTCTGCTTCTACTCTTTATCATTATGTTTTGTCTTCCTAGTCCCACAATAGCTTGTAATATTCTGGAGGGCAGGGAACACGTCTGGGATAGGTTCCAAAGTACTTAGTAAGTCATTTGTTTTAAGTAGGGCCTCAATAAATACAATTGATGAGGTTGATGTTGACGGTGCTGATGATGATGGTAATATTTTTTAATCCCTTCCCTGTTAATCTCTTTCTTTCCTGTCATTGTCTTCTCTTCCAGCGCTGTCCCACCTCCACAGGGCAATCCAGTTTGGAGAGCACTGACCCCAGCTGATCCAGGTCAGTCCCAACTCCCTTTGTACTTCTGGTCATTCCTGGCTATGAAGAGGAAGTCGGTATGAAAGCAGAGAGAGCCTCAGCCTTTTTTCCCTGTCAGTTGGACCACCGGATGCTTTCCAGATTGTACCAACATCCCTACCGATAAAGCAGTTGTTGTTCCTTGGGGGAGTCTCTGGGGAGTCCCAGAGTGCTGCTGGAAATTCTCCCTCCCCAGAAGTCTCCGGGGCTCCCCTCTGGCTATAAATGAGGGTAGTTGTCCAGACACGGGACCTCACCCATGAACTGTCCTCTCTAAACGTGATTCATACTCTCTGACTCCCTGTTTAGCATGGAGAGTCGAGGGGTTGAAAAGCTCCTTTCATTGAAGGCTTTCGTCTTGCCAACTCTTAGGATTCCAGCTTCCTCTGCACTGGAATTTGGGCAATTTGAAATCTGTTGCACAGAATGTAGACTGCCTCATTGCCTACTCCATCACCACCTCATATCTGCTTCTCCCCACCTTCCATGCCTTGCTGCGGTGATGATGAGGGAGGGGATTTGGACCCCACCTCAAACTCTAATATCCACCCATTCTTCCAACTCCTGTTGGGGCTTCTCTCTTCTCTCCCAATATGTATGTGCCTAGATCTGTTATAACACATGTTCTTACCCCACGATTTGAATAGAGCACTGAGGAAGAATAAAGGAATATTATTCCCAAACCATGGGTCTGTTCTGGAGTAACTCGATCCACAACTTGGCTCAAGTAAATCTGATATTGGAGGAAATAGCTTTCCACCTGTGAGTGGTGTCAGTCAGGGTGTGATACCCCTTCATTTCCCAGTGTCTTCCTCAGTCTGCCTGCCCCGTTTAGCAAAGGACTTGGTGTATATTTGAATTTTTGTAGCTTTTAGAATTCAATAAAGTGGTGATGAGTATTTATCTCATTTCTTTTGCTATTTTATTCGTATCCTCAGCACTTATGAATTCATGTATACGTTTAATCTAATTTGCATTTGTATTTTCAATTAATGCTCCTGGTATTTTTCTTCCTGCTATACTTGACCTGCCTCCTATTATAACCTCTTACATGCACTCTTTGAAGTCTGAAGACCATCTTCCTCTTCATATTGTTAGCTCTGTCCGAACGGAGCATTTAACCTATCCCTCCTTGATTATTGTTTCAGCCTCCTTGCTGACCTGCCGGCCTCCTGTCTCTCCCCACACCATTCCACGATCCATTCTGCTGCCTCAATCATTTTCCTTCAAAAATGTTCAGGCCACGTTTCCCCACTCCTCAAGAAACTCCAGTGGTTGCCCATCCACCTCTGCATTAAACAAAAACTCTTCACCATTGACTTTAAAGCACACAATCACCTTGCATCACCTCGCTACTCTCCTACTACAAGCCAGTCCACACACTTCACTCTTCTAATGTTAACCTTATCACTCTACCTCTATCTCATCTATCTTGCCACCGACCTTGTGCCCACATACTACCTCTGGCCTGCAATGCCCTGCCGCCTCATAACAGACAGATAATTGTACTCTCCCACTTCAAAACCTTATTGAAGGCACAACTCCTCCAAGAAGACTTCTCTGACTAAGCCCTCCTCTCCTCTTCTCCTACTCCCTTCTTTGCCACTCGTTCTTGCTCCTTCATTCATCTTCCATCCCGTCCCCATAACACATATGTATATATCCGTAATTTATTTAGTTATCTATTTATTTAGACTCTAGACTATGAGCTCCTTATGGGCAGGAATGTGTCATTTTGTTCATGCATTCATTCATTAAATCATATTTATTGAGTGCTTACTGTGTGCAAAGCACTGTACTAAGCGCTTGGGAAGTACAAGTTGGCAATATATAGAG
This sequence comes from Tachyglossus aculeatus, assembly GCF_015852505.1. Lineage (NCBI taxonomy): Eukaryota > Metazoa > Chordata > Mammalia > Monotremata > Tachyglossidae > Tachyglossus > Tachyglossus aculeatus. The sequence goes on along the minus strand of NW_024044830.1, from coordinate 6,513,098 downwards.
ATGGTCCCTACCCAATAACGGGCTCACAGTCTAGAAGGGGAAGACAGACTACAAAACAAAACATGTGGACAGGTGTCAAGTCATCGGAACAAATAGAATTAAAGCTAAATGCGCATCATTAACAAAATAAATAAAATATTGCATATGTACAAGTAAAATAGTGTAATAAATCTGTACAAATATATAAACAGGTAAAGTGGAGGGGAAGGAGGCAGGGCGGAGGGGATGGGGAGAAGGAGAGGAAAAGGGAGGCTCAGTCTGGGAAAGCCTCTTGGAGGAAGTAAGCTCTCAGTAGGGCGTTGAAGGAAGGAAGAGAGCTAGCTTGGCGGATGTGTGGAGGGAGGGCATTCCAGACCAAGGGGAGGACGTGGGCCGGGGGTCGACGGGGGGACGGGGAGAACGAGGTACAATGAGGAGGTTAGCGCAGAGGAGCGGAGGGTGCGGTCTGGGCTGTAGAAGGAGAGAAGGGAGGTGAGGTAGGAGGGGGCGAGGTGATGGTGAACCGCAAGCCGAGAGTGAGTTTTTGCTTGACGCTTAGGTTGACTGGTAGCCACTGGAGATTTTTGAAGAGGGGAGTAACATGCTCAGAGCGTTTCTGCACAGAGATGATCCAGGCAGCAGCGTGAAGTAGACTGAAGTGGGGAGAGACAGGAGGATGGGAGGTCAGAGAGGAGGCTGATGCAGTAATCCAGTCGGGATAGGATGAGAGATTGAACCATCAAGGTAGCGATTTGGATGGAGAGGAAAGGGCGGGTCTTGGCGATGTTGTGGAGGTGAGACCAGCAGGTTTTGGTGACGGATTGGATGTGAGTGGTGAACGAGAGAGCGGAGTCGAGGATGATACCAAGGTGGCGGGCTTGTGAGACGGGAAGGATTGCAGTGTCATCTACAGTGACGGGAAAGTCAGGGAGAGGGCAGGGTTTGGGAGGGAAGATAAGGAGTTCAGTCTTGGACATACTGAGTTTTAGATGGGGGGCAGATATCCAGATGGAGATGTCCTGAAGTCAGGAGGAGACCCGAGCCTGAAGGGAGCGAGAGAGGGGGAGCAGGGGCAGAGGTATAGATTTGGGTGTCATCAGATAGTTGAAGCCGTGGCAGCGAATGAGTTCACCAAGGGAGTGAGTGTAAATAGAGAACAGAAGGAGACCAAGAACTGACCCTTGAGGAAGCCCTACAGTAAGACGTTGGGAAGGGAAGGAGAAGCTCGCAAAGGAGACTGAGAATGAACGGCCGGAGACATAAGAGGAGAACCAAATGAGGATGGAGTCTGTGAAGTCAAGGCTGGATAGCGTGTCGAGGAGAAGGAGGTGGTCCAATCAATCAACCAATCAATCCTATTTATTGAGCGCTTACTGTGTGCAGAGCACTGTACAAACGTTTGGGAAGTACAAGCTGGCAACATGCAGAGACAGTCCCTACCAAACAGTGGGCTCACAGTCTAAAAGGGGGAGACAGAGAACAAAACCAAACATACTAACAAAATAAAATAAATAGAATAGATATGTACAAGTAAAATAAATAAATTAATTAATAGAGTAATAAATATGTACAAACATATATACATATACACAGGTGCTGTGGGGAAGGGAAGGAGGTAAGATGAGGGGGATGGAGAGGGGGAAGAAGGGGAGAGGAAGGAAGGGGCGTAGTCTGGGAAGGCCTCCTGGAGGAGGTGAGCTCTCAGTAGGGCCTTGAAAGGAGGAAGAGAGCTAGCTTGGCGGATGGGCAGAGGGAGGGCATTCCAGGCCTGGGGGATGACGTGGGCC